>NW_026045698.1:0-29619 GCF_023898315.1 Schistocerca nitens
AAAAGAGATTAAAAACAAAGCACGGAAATTATAATATAAACGCGACATACCTCTCATTCTGTTGCACTGCAACAAGTCATAACCACGCAAAAATTACATGATCAAAATCTCCAAGCATTCTCAACCGACTATTTTCCATTTCAGTCCGCCTTGTTATAGACACTTAAGAATGACCCTTAGTCTTTTTATATGTTCATCACATGTCTCTGAGAACACTATAAGTCATCTAAATAACAGAGAAACATCGCCCACTTCAGGTGCCTTAGTAGATTATGTGAAAACGTAAAATGCGTCAGGCCGGAGTTAATACTCCAAAGGAATGTCAAAGCAGTTCTCTAAATACGCGTTACAGTTCTTTGTTAATTCCACCGACATGTCCACAATATTCTCCGCTATTTTTTCCGCTTATCTTCAACGTTCACTAACGGAACTGACGTAACTATTTCAAAGGCGTCCATTATTGTTAAATAATCTTTGTTGTTTGCACGACATACACAGTCGAAAATTGCAGCTGGAGGGGCAGTGCTAGCAAATTACCGCGAGGAGGACGGTCTGTATGAAACACCAACTCGTAACTGAGTGTGCAACAGCTACATTGGAAACCCCGTTAGAATGTCTGCATTTTATAATGCCGATTACCCTTACAACAAATAAAGTTAAGCAGCAGACCTTTTCTACTTTCCAACAAAAACTTTCGTCGGAGCAGCGTACTTCGCAAAAAACAGCATTGCTGATAATTTCCTGTAGTATTTTTAGATACACTGCCGGTCAGAAGTTTTCGATCCCTTACGAAAAAAGCTATATACTTTGTTTCAGTGTTCAAACACAACATAAAAACTAAATTCACCAACAAAATAAATATTTTCTCTCTCTGTGATTAAGTACAGTTGAACATGGTTTAGATTTTAGCCTCTTCATAGTACCAACACGGTGCCCTCAGTACAATTACACAAACTCTTGTCATTCTGGAGATAAGATTTTGTAGTGTTTTTGCAGATACTGTAGTCCAACACTTCTGTAAATTATTCCACAGGCCATCAACATTAGATAACCTCAATTATCTATTCTGCCTGTCAAGTCCATCCCGTAAGACTTCAATTGAATTTAAAGCAGGAGACTAACTTGGCCAAATCATATTCTTCTGACCCCAGATTTTTCTTTTCCATTGAAAAGCCCTCTGCACAATTTAGATGCATGTCTCGGATCGTTGTCCTGCTCCAGAACAAATACACGAAATGTAAGTCTCTTGCCAGATGGAACTGCATCGTTGATGAGTATACTTGTACTATTACTCCTTCTCTAATTTTTTTATTAATTCTCATTAAACGATTGACTTTATCAACCATAAAACATCCCCACACCATGGCTGACCATCCGCCGTTGCCGCCAATCATTTCTCCTCATACGTTCTCCACGAAGTCGACGATGGATTCTAAAATACTTCATATTTAGGTCCTTCCGTGAAAACCACTGCTTTCGCGGTGCCCGTTGTAATAGTTCCACCTTATTTTGTTCAGATAATAACCGTTTTATGGCCGCTATCAACACTTTAAAACTGGTTCACGGAGAAGGCGTTGCACTGTTGGGACAGCGATTGGAGTTGCTCGCATAGTATTTACTTTCTCGAGAATTTAAGGTGCAGTACGCGTCCTCTGGTGATTAGTGTGTGCACATATGAACTGATTTTCCCTGTATGATGTTACTCGGTGTCTTTCAGACACACTTACGTTGACATTAGTTTACTTGAACCGCTACAACGTATATATCACTGTATATGGGGTGATGCCAACTTTTGTTGCTGTTGTCTTTCCAGAGTAGCGTTCCTGATGCAGGGCTAAAATTACAGCACGTTTTTCAATTCCATTCTTCTGATTCTATCTCATTAGGAGATAATACGTTATGAACGTCACTAGGTATACAAGTACACTGCCAGATTCACCCACTGTACTGTACACTAACGCGAACTGAATGAATGAGGCCTATTAGAACGGAACCAGCTTAGGTTAAGGCACGTCAGTGTTGTAGCGGATGCTCATCAGTGCCCCTGTAGGTGAACAACCAGTCAAATACACAGTACAGGCGCTTCCAACTTTACATGATTATAATTGTTTTATTATCGGAATTGGGGATGTGATAAAATATTCAGAATGAATTCTCTGTTTTAATTAAAAATCCGTTGTTGTGATAGGTAATCGAAAAATTTTGTCCGGTAGTGTATATAATGACGGATCCAAAACCACAGCTAATGGCGGGGATTGTTGCGTGTTCCTGTGGCCAAGCACATGTTGCAAAGAATTAGATTGCACTTCCCAGGGAGACTTTCCATAGAAGCGCGAACGAACTATGCGTGAAGCTTTAAATTAGTTGCGGAAACTCACAATATAAACATTGCGCTTTTACTATACTGTAGAAGGTTGTTCCAAGACATTCAGACGTGAGCTCTTCTCAGGAAAACTAATTTAATGGTAGCGGACACTAAGAATGCCACAAAAAAAGGTCTGTAATCTCGCGTAGAAGTTAACGTTAATGTGGATCAGGGGACACGCTAACATTATATTTAATGAAGTAGTGGATGAGTTAGTGGGGATCGCTGATAAAAATGGCTCTTTAAAATATGCCATCTCACCGAAAGATTGCATTATACAGAAGAGGAAGACTAGAGTGGGCACTTGAATATCAGTCATCAGGAAGCAGTAAATGGAAATATTATGGACAAACATAGCCAAACATTCTCATTAAGCCCTAGTTCCTGGTTCCACAGAGTCAAGGCAAATAAAGTTTTTATGTTCCATAATTGGCATTACATTTAGTCATGAGTGATTCCTCAGCCATCTACATCGAATACACGTTCGACATGATCTTCGTCGGGAATGTGCTCTGATCTTTATTCATCTATGGGTAATTTCAAAGAATGATTGCCTATCGAAGTTGCAGGGCTAAAAACGATACATATCGAACGTGCGATAGTAAATCGATTAAGGAAGTCACGTGACACGCGTTATGATCAATTATTTGTGATCGTCATTTTTATCAAAATGGTGCAAATGGCTCTGAGCACTATGGGACTCAACTGCTGAGGTCATTAGTCCCCTAGAACTTAGAACTAGTTAAACCTACCTAACCTAAGGACATCACAAACATCCATGCCCGAGGCAGGATTCGAACCTGCGACCGTAGCGGTCATGCGGTTCCAGACTGCGCGCCTTTAACCGCATGGCCACTTCGGCCGGCTCATTTTTATCAGTTTTCCGTTGTTTCTTCAGTTGATGTACATTACATGCCCGCCGTAATTGCTTGTGACTCATTCGGGAAATCGACACGGTTTCTCTTGATAGCGAGTTTAATGTCTGCTGTTTCTGACGTTTCTTCTACCGATTGCCTCACATGGAAAACTCTAATCCCATGCATTTCCAGCATAGACAAATGTTTGACGTTTTTCCGGAAATATGGGCTTCTGCCGGACGAGGAAAGGAGGGACTGTGTTCACTGTGGTGCTGCGAAATCTGTGAAACTTCGTAAGAGGAGTGGGGACATCGAGATTCCGTTGCCATTTCATTGTGGACTTTGCGGAAAGCGTACCAGCATCAGGAGAAATGCGTGTTTCGAGTCCTCCAAATTTTCGATTGAGATCACAGGTGGGTTTCAGTCGTACCAGACTCTCAAGGCTGGAGGGTTCGACCACGAATTCGTCAACCACTCTGTGGAGTTCGTCTCTTCAGATGACGCCAGTGTCCATACCCAGAATCTAGAACGGCTGTGGAAGTCTGTCAAGTCTACCATAAAAAGAGAAGGGCGTCCAGGACAGGGGGACGAACTGTACTTGTTCCAGTGCCTATACTTCCACAACTTGCGTTTGCAGGGGAAAGTCGACGGATGCGACACTTTGCTGACATTCCTGCGCGATATTGGCAGAGTTTACCCTGGGTACGGGAAAAAAGGAATTGCCCCTGTCACTTATACATCACGCGGACTGTCACAAGGCGATAACACCAACGACGACTAAGGTAAGTCGTGTCCTTTGAATTTACAAGTACTTCTCTAACGCTTTTCTTTTCTCGTTGCTGTAGTGACAACTTGAAACATACTCGTAACGCGCGCCACGAGACTTCCATAATCGATTTACTATCGCACGTTCGATATGTATCGTTTGGAGCCCTCCAACTTCGATAGGCAATCATTCTTGGAAATTACTCATCTCATCAGAAATTACTCATCTCATCAGATATATATCTGATTGGAGACGAAAATAAAGCTGTGATCATTACACGTCGGTTAATGCACGGTGCATAATATGGTGCCGACACCCGGCAACCTGTGCCTAGGATAGTATGGCAGTGGAGTGGGAGTCCAGCTACCAGACGAAAATCGACGTCCACTTGCTTCACGCCCTCGAGTCGAGGTAAGAACGGAGACTGCATATAGCAGAATACTCAGTAGTCGCATAGCCTCGGCACAGCAATTGAGTTGTACGCTTTAAAATTCTAGCAAACGTATATTAAGTAAACTCTGCAAGTATTGTGAGGTTCAGTCACAGGCTGGATAGTAACATTTTAAACAAAGCCGAGTAATGATAAAATATTGAACCGCAGGCAGCGCTTTCTATTGTTTGTTTATATTGCTATAATCTTTGAATTTTCCAGCGTAGCTCCAATTCGCGATAGCGCAATCTGTGGACAGTTTCTTGTACTATATTCTCTGATTCTTCGCATGTGACATCAAATCAAGGTATGATGTGGAGACGGATACAGAAATACGTTTGTGCAATTTTAATTTCAATAAGAAACGAATCATTGAAAGAAAGCTAGAAACGCTGTTCAGTACGGCAACTGATGAGGGAGGTAAAAAAAAGATGCAGATTATGAATACTTTCAAACGCGACTGAAAGAGGTGTTAGACGGTTCGAGAGCCCGAGATGACACAATTCAGGATCTGCTTTCTAACACGCTGACATAAAGAACGGCGAAGAATATGTCGACATTGCTAACGGGGCAGTTTTGAAAGGAACATGAACGATAGCAGATACTGCATCCTAATCGGTTGCAAAGGTGACACTTACTCCATCACTAGCCGCGACATCAGCAGCTGTAGCTGTGACACACACCGTTAAACTCCGAGCCATGAGCTTAGAGCTACTTTCAGGAGAAATATTTATTTATTTCTCAACCTGCACAGCTTAGGGCCATCGGGCCATGTCATGCATCTGACCAAAGTTTCACATATGAAGTACATTTTTACGTCATATTTACCTAAGAAATAGAAGTTTTAATATGATAAATAGTATCAAAATTGTTATAGTATCAGTACAAATAATGTGAGTAATACTATGAGCTGAGAGGTTAATACTGGCAGTACTTCTACTACCGCTGCCACCGCCACTAATAACGTTAATAACAATAAAAATGGTAATCATGACAGCGATGACAATGCTGATAGTGGCAGATCTAAAAAAATGCACGCGAAAGGCAAAGGTCCCGAGTTCGGGTCTCGGTCCGACACACAGTTTTAATCTGCCAGGAAGTTTCAAATTTAAGTATGTATGGCGCAAACGAGTGCGCCCAGGAACAGTCGTATCAATTATTTATGCTTCAGTAGATCTGTCACTAGCTCTATTCCGAAGTTGTAAATGTTATTCAGTTTTCTAGTATAGTGCAGGAGGTTATGCCAGAGTCGAGTTCCTGCTTCAGAGAAGGACTTCGTGAAAGTGCCTCAACCATGGAGTGGTGTAGAAAGGATTTTTCTCTGATAGGAGTGGGTATTTCTGCAATGTTGTTGAGACAAGAACGTTAAGGTCCAGGAGAGATATGAAGGACAGTGTACGTTGGTAAGACAGCAGAGAATCCGAAGGATATGGAATAAATCTGCACTAGTCTGCACGCAGTCGGGATAGGTATGTATATGATGGTGAAATATGATCAAGGAGTCGAACACCACAGATGCGACGAACACAGGCATCCATGACCAGTTACAGCTACCTTGAGCTTTCCTGAGAAAGACCTTGCAGGGTACATTCAGTGTAATCAAAACTGGAAGTATATGTGTTTGTAGTAATTTCTTTTTCTGATCAAGAGGGAAGAGGTTTTTATGGTATATTTTTGTAGGACATGCAGAGATGCTGATGCCGTCTTGTACAGAGCAGTTACGTGTTCATCCCAATGTATATTTTCATCTATTATTTCTGCTAGAACATATGCCGAGATAGATAAGTTGATATTTTTTCCAATTAGGATTGAAGGTGGTAGGAATTCCCGATAATTCGGGCTAATGAGGCTAGAATGACGGGTCAGTACTGCTGAGATTTAGGGTGGGTTGCCCTTTAACCGGACAGACTGTTTCCATTTTGGTATCGCGCAAAGGTCGGTATTGACATTCTCGATGGATGTCTTCAGGCCTATTGGTTTTGTAATTAGATACAGCTTGGTCACGTGATATTATCAGCAGGATAAAACTGATGACACAGCATTCGCATTCAATGAACAGATTATAGAAATTAATAAAGAACCATAGGATCTGTCTAAAGCTGACTGCCTCCTTTGAGTCTTCATGGTACCCAACATGACACACTGCTGGCGATGCGACGTGTATGAGCGATACCATTACTCTGCGCTCGGCGATAAATTTAGTCTGCTAAGTTCGGAAACTAAATGTAGGCAATGTCAAATGCTTTGCTGAATTCCGAGCAGCACATGGTAGTTGCCTCTTGTGCATCCATGGCAAGCTTCAGGTCATACTGTATGTTAACTTTATTAAGGCAGATATTGTGCTTCGATGTTTACGGAAGCATGATTGTTATTCCTCTAGTAGGTTGTCTGTAGTTAGGTAATTTGTTAGCTGGCCTCATAATGTTTATTCTAAGACCTTCTGCGCCGCAAGAAGAATGCAAATAGGTCTGTAATCAGAGGGTACTGTTGCAGCGCCAATTTTAGGTAGTTCCGTAACTAGTCCATATTTTCAGACCTCAGTGAAGACACTTGTGGTTAAAGAGTGGTGTTAGATGCCTCCACCTTCACCTACACCCATACTTCGCAAACCACCGTATTCTGCATGCCGGAAGGTATCTTGTCCACTACTTGTCATGTCCACTCCTATTCCTGTCGCAAATAGAGCGAGAGGAAAACGACTGCCTAAAAGCCCCCGTACGAACTCTAATTTCTCGCATCTTATCTCCATTGTCCTTACACTAAATGTACGTTGGCGGTAGTGGAATCGTTCTGCAGTCAGCCTCAAATTCCGGTTCTCTAAACTTGTGCAGTAGTATCTTGAGGAAAGAGCATCGTATCCCCTCCAGGGATTAACATTTGAGTTCACGAAGCATCCGTGTAATAGCCATGTACCGATTGAAACTGTCGGTAACAATGCTAGCAGTCCGCCTCTCAATTACGTCGATGCCTTACTTTAATTTGTCCTCTGCGGGGATCCCAAAAACTCGAACACTGCTCGAGAATGCGTCGCACTGGCGTTCTAAACGCCGTCTCCTTCTTGGATGAGTTACTCTTTCCCATACTTCTCCCAATAAATCGAAGTCGAGCATCAACCTTACCTATTACTAAAATTATGTTTTCATTACATTTCATATCGCTTTGCAACGTTATACCTGGATATTCAATCGAAGTTGCACCCTACTAATGCTGTATTTGAAGGTTACAAGACTGTCTTTCCTATTCATCCGCATTTACTTACGCTTTTCTACTTGTGGAGCAAGCTGTCACTAGAAATTTCATCTAAATCATCTTGTATGTTCCCATAGTCATTCAGCTAGGATACCTACCCGAACACCTCAGTGTCGTCAGCAAACAACCGTAGGTTGCTGCTCACCCTGTTCGTTGGACCATTTATGTACATGGAGAATAAAAACGTTCCTATCACACTTTCGAGGCACACTCCCGAAGATGCCCTGAACACACGCCGTCGAAAATTCTGTACTGGGTTCTACTGCTTAAAAAGTTTCCAAGCCACTTGCATATCTCGAAACCTAACACATATGCTCGGACCTTTAACAGTCTGCAATTGGGCACCTAGTCAAGTGCTTTCCGGAAATCTAGAAATCTGCTTGACAAAATCACGGTTTGTAGAATATCACGTGAGACAAGGGGATGCTATAACTGTTATAGTGGCAGCAGTGAGTAAATAGCGAGCTTCATCACTTGGACTGTGGTGCCATCGTGTCCAGTAGATGCTGATCTGAAACGCATGAGAGCTTTCGTGACAGAATTACGAGTAACATGGTTCAGATAGAATTTTTCGTGCTACAGTCGTTTACCACTATTAAGGAATCAATGAGTTTCTGTTTCGTTGCCGTTCAATTGTGGTTGTTGTCAATGTGAAGTATCGGTTGAGTTCTTCAGCTGCGACACTGAAATCAGCTGCCGCTTTAACTTTCCATATACCAAGAGAACGCAAGTTTTTCCTTAGGGCAGCTAGTTTGTTTCTGTTGTCGGTCAACGTATGGGCATTCCTGAGTTTTTCCTTTCTCACAGCTTGACTGGTTATTACTGTTTTGCGTGTAGACAAGACGATATTCCGGCTTAGGGCATAGATTGCATCATCGATGTCCCCAATCTCTCAGACTCATGAGCGGTTTTATTTCTTCAGTTAGACAACGTGAAGATTTCCTCCTTATTTTTTTGGTCCGTACGGGAGCACACTTTTTTCATAAACGTAAGTTTTTTAGTAAATCGAGAGGTTTTTCGTTTCCAAGGAAGGATCAGAAGATGTCACTCAAACTATTTCTTGCGCGTTACATGCAAGTTCAGATAAATTACTGCATCTGAAGCCTCGGTAGGCAGTCAGTTGTGTTTTCTTTCTGGGACATTCTACTGCATACTTCATGAAAATTACGTCACAGGCAGGCATGCCAGGTGCAAGTAGCTGAGAGGTGAAAAACACTGTGTTTGGGATTTAATTGCAAATATATGTACGAAAGGCTGACTAGAGCTTATATGATGGGTAAGAGAAACCTGAAGCAGTGACAAGTTTGAAGAAGAAAGCACCTGTCAAAATTTCGCACTGGAAGGAACTATTGTGCAGAAAATTTATGTTAATGTTGTAGTGGACTGACAAGGCAGCCAGTCCACAGTGACGGGTAGCCGAAAGGCACTCGTACACACACGCCGACTGGCGCCAAGTCTGGAACAGGATTCGTAATGAATGCGATAAAGAAAAGAACGTAGCTACTAGAACTTAACTTTTACTTCCTCCTTTGGTATACAGCATTCTTGATGATACAAGTGACTATCTTGAGATACATGCAATGGTACAATTGGCGCCTTGCTAGGTCGTAGCCATTAACTTAGCTGAAGGCTATTCTAACTGTCTCTCGGCAAATGAGAGAAAGGCTTCGTCAGTGTAGTCGCTAGCAACGTCGTCGTAAAACTGGGGCGAGTTCTAGTAAGTCTCTCGAGACCTGCCGTGTGGTGGCGCTCGGTCTATGATCACCCAGTGGCGACACGCGGGTCCTACATGTACTAATGGACCGCGGCCGATTTAAGCTACCACCTAGCAAGTGTGGTGTCTGGCGGTGACACCACAAATGTCACCAGCTATGAACATGTGCTCCTGTATTGTTTCGAGACCTGAAAGAGCAATTTCGAAGCAGGCAAGCACACGTACTTTAGGAAGTTGGTAAAGAACACATTTCAGGCACTTTCTGTCAAGGAATATGAACACATATTCTACTTATTTATCTTCATTTTTGTTCGATGTGTGTAACATAGTATGTTAAGAACCATAGAGTATGTATACCCCTACTCCTCCTTCTCGTCTGTAACATCTATCGTGTCTAAGAAACACGTAGAGGTCAGATTTACCGAGCTTGTCGGAATGCTTTGTTTGAGCCAGATATCTGACAGCAGTATAGTACGGATACCTATGTCTTCCAATCCATGACGGAACTACTCGTGATAAGCTGCCAGAAACTGGATATTTGTACGTGGAATATGCAGCTTAGTGTATTCTGGTGCAGCACGTGTGAGGATACTGCTAATGGACACTTGCGACACTGAGTAAGCAATGAGCAGACTATAACAGAATACGCGAAGGTGGGGCAGTGCAGGTTCTAGGAAGTGAAAGCGCTGGGTATCTTTAGGAACGAAGGAGGTCTTATGGCCAACGCCACAGGGATTAGCAGCAGTCGTTAAACAACCGAGAGGCGACAAGAAAATAAAATCCCCATAGAGAGCTAGAATAGTCTGTTAACAACAGTATTGAAATCAAGATAAATAGAATAAAAGTAGTATGTACAATACTATTATTGGCTCTAACGATGAGAAACAACAGTAATATGGTAAAAAAACTGTTCATTAAAAATGGGGCAAGACTAACAAGTTGACGTGCCCAAGTGTAAATAAACGATGTTGATGAAATCTGGGAGTATAGCTTTGTTTCTACCTAGTTCCACTATTAAGAAGTAGAACGCAGCCCATAATGTAATCTAGATTTAGAGGGAATATCTTGTAAATGATGATATAATGTTTTTCGTATAAAAGTTGACTTGTAATTAACGCTCTTGAAAATTATATGCAGCTATTGTAATAATCTGAAATTTTGCAAATTACTGCACCACAATTAATAATTTTGAAAAATTATAACTTTCGTTACAACATAATTTCGAGAAACTTTCAAACCACGTAGATCCACGCGTAATGAAGCTGTGCGGCTAGGTGGGTTAAAAGTCGCGTTTGGTTGAGTTCTACCTATCTCAGTACGGCATCTGGTCACCAGCCTGATTCTCTGCATACGTTGATACTGTTCAGACGATGTTAACAGCAGCATTGAAGAAAAACATCGTCAATACTTACGTTTGCAAAGTCCCCCTAAACTCTGGTAGGAAGCTATCCTGTAATATCTTACAACGATTTTCGGGTGGAGGGCGACTGCTTCGTTCTTTTAGGAGAAGTGTCAAAATTCGGCAATTTATTTAGGTTCAAAATTAAAGAATTAGCCATCAGCCCGTATTTATTTAAACGACTAATATAAATTTCCTCAGCTCACAGTTCATACAACCCACTATACACGCAAAACAGCCAGAAATGTACTTAAGTCCGACCCGAATTATTACGTGATCTACAGTCGATGCTTTGCTACAATATATGAGTTTCACATTCGGTCTTTTTTTCAGTGGATTTTTAATAAAAAAACTGCTCGCCAACTTTTCCATAGATGAATATGATACATGCCACGCGGAATTCTACAGAGGCCGAAAGTTCACACGCGTTTATCTTCCCAACTAAACACTTCAGAAAGTTCAAATTTCCAGTCTGTCTGTAAATGAAACTGCTTTCACGGCAATACCATGCGGACGCGAAATACCAGTAACTTCTTCATTTTACTCATGACATAGACGGACGCGTCCTACGTGGCCTGTACGTCCAATAGCTAGCCAACGACTGACTCCCTGCCGTTCCTTCCAGGGCTTATAACTGCTTGATAGAGCGCGGGAAATGCTTAACTCTGGTTGTTCAAAATGACCAGCCAATCAAAACAATCCTTCGAGTTCTTTCTCGCGCCAAAACTGTCCAACGCCAATCAATATTCACATATGCATTTACGTCGCTTCATCATGCAAATCTTAATAAATTGTTTAACAAAACCAAACGAAAATAAAACTAATCTTGAAGTGACTTTAGAAAATCATTAATCTGCAAATGGCTATTCTGGCTGCCTTCTTACAAAAGCAGGTACTCTTGGACATACGTCATCAGCAAGGTAGGGAAATTACAAGTTTCATTGCAACTGCTTGCTTCACACTTTCCCATGACATAGTAACGTAAAGTTTAACATCAGATAATATTGAATCTTTACGTATGTCCCACATATACACTCTCACTCACTCATTTATTCATACAACAAAACAAATTGTTATTAAATAAATATTAACCCTTTCTGAATTCTGTGTTACTACAATGAAAAATAGTGGACGTTTTTAATTATAAAAAATCTAAATAAATTGTTCTGCCATTTAGTGAACTTCAGTAATAACTCCATCTGAAAGTATCTCAGCTAGATAGATGGGATTTCAACACAACCTTTCTTTCAATAACAAATGGCTGTATATTGACTTTTAACAAATCTGAACAATATTTAATACTGTTTATTTAGATTCTTAGGGACTTGAATAATCTGTCGCTCGAACTAACACAGGTTGCGCTTCCCACGACTAGGCTAGCGACAGGTGCGAGCGAGTCACGCTAAGACACCAGCGGCCGTATATTGCCACCGCCAGTGGTTCCAGAGCTACGAGCCCGTACTTCAGAGTAGGTTACTGCAATAAAATGCTATTTTGTATTGACTCGCGACATTTTTGGAAGATAAGCTGTTACTATGTGCTGCAGCAGAATTTAAACATTATGTTTTAAATTGATATTTTACATTTCACATTTATGTCCTTCTTTCGTTTTACTTTACCGTTTCACATACATGTATTTTGTTAACTGATAACAATCAGTAACTGATTATTATGATGTTATTACATTAGTAATAATCTGTGAACAAATTCTTAAAGCATAGCATTTTTTTTACATCTAACACACAAAATGAACGAAATTTCTTCACAAAATGTACACGACAAACACAATATAAATAACGTTCAGCAGGATTTTAAGGTGTGAAGGTCATCCTCTAAATATCCCGATAAGACTTACGAGCCAAAGGGAAAAACGTAAACAATTATAGCCGCATGATGGCACCCAAAATTCTATGTGCGTTACCTGCAGATATTGCTCAACACTGGTTTATGTATGCTACAAGACTATAGAACGCAGAAAGGCACGTCAGGAAGCTAATGGAATTTTACGATTGTTAAGTGGTAGTAAGATTAACGAATGTAGCAACAAAACTAAAATAGCCCGTTCTAGACGAAAGGAGTCCTTTATTCGAATCGCTGCAACGCAGGTAAATGTAGCACATCGTTACAATGAAAATTTTCTAAAAACGTTCAGTTTTGTGAGATGTGTCATTCCCAAATATTTCTTCACATTTAGAACCAGCAGGGCGAAACGATCAGTACGCAGGATACTATAAATTATGTATCCTACCTTCCTCACCAGGCTGTGAGGAAAGAAAGACAGATTTACAAAACGTAGAATTATTTGATGCTTCAACTCGGAGAAACAGTTCACCATCACTCAATGACATTTTGGACACAGTCTCTAATCTGTTGTGTGAAATATTGTCATAATGAATTTGCTTCACGATGTTCCAGAAGACAATCATTGGAGATGGCACTCAGGTATATTTACAACTGACGTAGAACGAAAAGGATAGATATACGAGATTCCCCTGGTTTCGTGTCGAGAAAAACGATGCATTTTGGCAAACTATGATGACATCATCATTCGCAAGTTTAATACACGTTTGCAGTTTGGCCACACATACACCAAGTTTCTCCTTTCCGCAACTGTGCGTGGTTTGGCTACAGGACTTAGGGGCACATATCCAACTACAGCAGAACTTCTGCTTCAAAGTACTTTCGTGGACGCCTTTGCCACCTGTTGCGAGGGCGACAATAATCTGATATCCTTACAAAAGCAGCTGACAAGTCTGCTGAAACAGAAAAAACTTCCAATGAAAAAATGGGATAGTATTTATAATATACTAGAGGTCATATGGTAAACGGATCAGCGAAGAGTTGAAGAACACACAGCAGTGTTAAGCATTGATTGGGACACGGAATAAGTTTTCTATGATTACCGTTCCGTAACCGATAAACTGCAGTATGAGCCTGCTAATTAAACGAAAGTTACTGCACGTGAGTGCGAAATTCTATGATTCTCTTGCTATCTTTTCATCAAAAAGATTGTAGAAAAAATTGTTTTTCAGGGTATGTGATGCCTTGGGGAGGGTTCATGGAGCAGTGCTGTACACCAGAATCTCCAAGACTAAAAACACATTTGTTATTTTGATCGTAAGTGAAAGCAGTGTACCTTTATTAAAATGGTGACGCTTCCGCGCCTTGGCTAAGTATACGCCTTCCTGGGTTCGCGACTTCTGAGGTTTTTTCACCAGTTCTCCATAATTGACATCGCAAACTCCGGAATGTGATCGATCCTATGGTGACTCTGGACTAGATACGGAGACACCGGAATTGCCAGAATACGTTTGTCCGTAGAGTAATTGATACCTAAGAGAGTTTGACGCCATTGCAGGGGCGACATTGTCCCATCACATATGATCCTGCAGATCTGGTATTACGTGGAACATCAATGAGAAAATTCCGGTCTTCTGTACTATGATGGAATGGACCTCCGTGTTAAAGTCAGCCACTTCAAACGTGGTCTCTGGAAAAAATCTCTGACTATTCCCTTCCAGAGATGCGAAAGATATCGAACATTCTTTCATTATTAATGCTTTGGTGTGGTCCATTGACGCATCAAAATATAGAGCTTATAGGAAACATTACGCATAACAGCATGGATTATTGCCTTTGGTCTATAATGTTCGACGCTCAGAAAATGTTAAGAGCAAATTCACTTTCCAAGAGTTAGAGTCAGAAAAACGCAGGGATGCGGATGGTCCAGCATCATAGCTTCCCTGCCAAATACCCAGCTTCCAACGGAATATGAAATTTAATGTTATAACAAGTTTTTTCGTAACGAACTTGTACGACTTGAAAGACGAGTACACTTTGCAGAGTCTAAGATATAAGAAATGCACCCATTCACAAAACTACTCACTCGATACCATTCCAACTGCGCACACCGCAGACCATTACAGAGCGTCCACCAGACTGAATAGTCCCCTGCTGACATGCAGGGTCCAAGCATTCATGAGGTTTTCTCCATATCAATGCACGTCCATCCGCTCGATACAACTTGAAACGAGTGTCGTCCGACCAGGCAACATATTTCCAGTCATCAACAGTCCAATGTCGGTGTAGACGGACCCAGGTGAGGCGATTCCTGATATTCACGGTACACTCATGAAATGGTCGCACACGAAAATTCACATTTTATCGCTACCTCTGAGATGCTGTGTCCCACCGCTTGTGCACCGACTGTAACACCACTTTCAAACTGACTTAAGTCTTATAACGTGCCATTGCAGCAGCAATAACCGATCTAACAACTGTGCCAGACACGTTTTGTCCTATACAGGCGTTGCCGACCATACGGCCGCATTCTGCCTGTTAACATATCTGTGTATTTGAATACACGTGCCTGTAGCAGTTTCTTTGGCGCTTCAGTGTAGATGCCGCCATCAGCTCGCGATCGACCACACAGTGCGACTGGGAAATACTGACACGAAGCCATTTCTAAACTGGAGAACGGTTGACTTCATTAGCCACTACTCTTGAATCTCGTATACACAATAATCTTGGAAGAGATGCGAAACTAGCAGAAAAACTGCAAAATAGCTTCGTGAAGAGATGGCAGAAACATTATCTCCTCGAGTTGAGGAAAGTTTATGAATAGCACCGTCCTCATAGGAAAAACTGAGAAATACCAAGTTGGCGATATTGTACTCTTTAGCTGACAGTTGAAGCATATGTGGAAGAGAACCCGCACTATTGAAAGAAGTCCAGGGAAATGTGGAACAGGGCGGACCTTAATCCTTCAAACTTTGGTCGGCCGGTGCAGACGGTCACCCAACTCGAGTATGACTAGGTTGGGGAGGCTGTTGATGACTGAATAAGTTCTCTGTTTGTTATTTATCTCTCAATGGAGACGAAAATAAATCAGTAAACACTACACGTGGTCGCCTGTCAGTTAATACATGAAGTATAATAAAAATTGTTAGTATTTTCCCCTGCCAATAACTTCTCTAGATTGAAAATAGCTGGTCACGAGCTGACGAGCGACTAAGTACGCCACCAGTTGACAGCTAGGATGATCGATGGTCTCTGGCACTGAGTTGAGGTAACACGGGATGAGGTACCAATATCTCCCATCCAAGCTCAATTAAGCTCTACGTGGAATCGTGTTATAACTATTACTGCTGACTGAGATGGGAGCTCTGTATAGATCGTACTCTGTACACCCCCTGATCATCAGCAAATTTAATCGTGTTTTCTTGCCGCTCTTGCGTTTACGCAAAGTAAGTACAGCTTAGTTACTTACTGATCTTCCTGGGGTTGCAGTTTCAATGGACAGCTGTGAATTTCTTTCGGGTAGTGGATTGGCCATTATCAAATTTAAGGATTGACTGTTTTATTTTCTGTAAAATTTTCGCACTCAAATCATTACTGGGGCCAAGAGTTGTCTGAAACCTGAAGTAGAAGACTCTGAGATATTCAGCGAATAACGTTTCATATATCGGAAACGTGGATTAGACACCATAGGAGGGGGCGTATTTATTGCAGTTCACGAAAATATTGTCTCTATGGAGGTCAAAGTTGGGTGTGACAGTAACGTTATCTGGTCGCGTATTAGAGGTCGAGGTGAAACCATGTTATTTGTTATACGTTTCACCAGCCATCCGTTTCCGCTGTGACAGTTCTAGAGTCATTCACAGAAAGTCTATTGCCAGTTGTACGTAAATACCCAGATCACGCAATAGCAGTAGGAGGCGACTTTGACCTATCGAGTGCAGACTGAAACGTCTATAGGTTCGTTGCATGGGGTACAGACAGACAGTCTTGCGAAGTGTATGCTGAAATCCATCTTGAGCAGTTAGTTTGATAGCCCACACGCAGTTGAAATTTGTTAGACATCGTAGCTACAAAGAGGCCGGACCTTATCGAAAGCGTCAGTATAGTGGTAGGAAATAATAATCAAGATGTCACTATAGCAACTATGCTTACAAAAGTTAATAAATCAGTGAGAAAGTTAGGAGAATGTTTCTTCTAGAAAGAGCACATAAGAAGTTGTCAGCATCTCACTTAGACAGTGAACTGGAATCACTTAGTTCTAGTGAGATAGACTCAGAAAAATTATCCCCGAAGCTTAAACAGTTTGTAAATCGTAGACTGGAGAATTATGGTCCTAGTAAGTGGAGGAGGGAGGAGGAGGAGGAGATTAGTGTTTAACGTCCCGTCGACAACGAGGTCATAAGAGACGGAGCGCAAGCTCGGGTGAGGGAAGGATGGGGAAGGAAATCGGCCGTGCCCTTTCAAAGGAACCATCCCACCATTTGCCTGAAGCGAGTTAGGGAAATCACGGAAAACCTAAATCAGGATGGCCGGAGACGTGATTGAACCGTCGTCCTCCCGAATGCGAGTCCAGTGTGCTAACCACTGCGCCACCTCGCTCGGTTCCTAGTAAGTGGAATAAGGACGGAAAAGAGTAACGGTGGTTTAACAACGAAATTCAGAAAATGCTAAGACAACAAAGGCTGTTGTACTTTCGGTTCGAACGCGCAAATGGCGACAGACGAAGGTTAACATACATTCGTGCCTCCGTGAAAAGATCTATGCGCGAAGGATACAACTACCACCGCCATACCCTGGCAAAAGATATGGGCGGGAACGAGAGAAACATCGCTAAGCGGGGCTAAGGCTACCATTCAATGTCTTGTTGACCTGTCTGGCGTGGCACTTGATGATAGCAAAACTAAAGCCGAAGTTTTAAATCTCGCGTTTAAGAAATCGTTCACGGAGTGGAGTCGTACAGACTCCGATACGGGCGACATAGTAATAAGCATCCCTGGCGTAGAGAAACAACTGAAAGAGATGAAAACAAATAACCCACCAGGCCCGGATGGAATCCCAATTCGTTTTTACAAGGAGTACGCTAAGTCACTGATCCCTTACTTAACTTTTATTTATCGTGAATCTCTCACCCTGCGCAAAGTCCCAAGCGACTGGTAAAGGCGCAACTGACTCCTGTGTATAAGGAGGGTAAGAGAACGAAGAGAACGGGCCAGCAAAATTGCAGACCAATATCCTTAACATTGGCTTACTGCAGATTCCTTGAACATATTATCATTTCGAATACATTAAATTTTCTTGAGACCAAGAAGCTTATGTTCACGATTCAGCATGGTTATAGAAATCATTACTCGTGCAAAACTCAGCTCTCACATGACGTAGTGCGAACTATGGATGAAGGACAACAGGCCAGTTCCACATTTCTAGATTTTCGGAAAGCGTATGACACGGTTTTCCACATCAGATGTTTAACGAAGCTATGAGAATACGGAACAGTTTCCCACATATGTGAGTGGCTGGAAGTTTTCCTAAGTAACACAACCCAGTATGTTGACCACGACGGCGAGTGCTCATCAGAGGCAACGGTACCGTCGGAAGTGGCCCAGGGAAGTGTGATAGGGTCGCTATCTTTTCTATACCGGATGAAAAGTATTTAAACCGACAAACTCTGGGAGGTTGTAGGGGACATCAAAACAAATATTTTTTCCTAATGTCATTTTTTCCTATGAGGATTATTTAAACCGGTGGAGACCGTATTACGCTCTTCAGTTGTTAGAGGCCGTATTATGATCTGGAGGGCGTATTACGCTCTTCAGTTGCAGGCAACTGCTGTCCACCAGGGTAGTATTGCACTGTCTCTGTTTACTAATGGAGTGATACACCTGGAGTGAGTACACTGATATGGCTGGTGCGCACTACGTAGCGGACCACAACGGACGAGCTGCAATTTGAGGAAGCTCTCTTGCAGCATGTGGAGCGGGATCCTTCAATCAGCACTCGTACAATTGCACGTAACATGGGCACGAATCAGACGAATGTAAGAACAGTCCTTCGAGAGCAATTGTTACGTCCATTTCACTTAGAGCGTGTCGACAACCTGGAACCAGTTGATTACCCACCCAGAGCACAGTTTTCTCAGTAATACCTGGAACAGTGTGAAATGCATCCTACATTTCTATCCTCTGTGTTGTTTACCGATGAACAACGTTCGGGCTTGATGGAGTCTTCAACATGCACAATTCGCATGTTTGGAGTGAGGATAACCCACATGCCGCAGTTACTAGCGCTCATCTAGTGGGGTTCTTCGTTAATGTGTGGGTCGGTGTTGTTGGGAACTGTTTAATTGGGCCGTGTCTGCTACCTAGGCCATTAAATGGCAGGAACTATTCCAATTTTCTCGCCAGGGCATTGCCAGAATTGCTGGAAGACGTCCCGCTCCCCACAAGACAACGCATGTGGTTCCAACAAAACGGGGCGCCGGCACATTTCAGTCGTCGTGTGCGTCGATTCCTGGACCGACAGTTCCCAGAAACGTGTATTGGCAGTGGTGGTCCTGTACCATGGCCTGGTCGATCCCCAGATACATCCCCTCCGGACTTTTTTGTGTGGGGAGAGATGCGCAACCTTGTTTACGCAACCACTGTTGCATCAGAAGAGGATCTGACTGCCCGGATAGTAGCAGCAGCAGGAACAATTCAGGATACTCCTGGGGTTTTTGGCCGTGTCAGACAGAACATGATCCGACGTGTAACCTTTGTTTACGTGTCAATGGAACCATTTTTGAAAAACTACTGTAATTGAAATTGGATTGTGTTAATTTGTTGTCTCTTGGTCATAAAAAAATGGAAAAGTGTTTGTTGGTTTAATTAATTTGCCGCCAGAGAAATCTTCCTCTACCGGTTTAAATACTCTTCATAGGAAAAAATGACTGTAGGGAAAAATATTTGTTTTTATGTCCCCTACAACCTCCCAGATTTTGTCGGTTTAAATACTTTTCACCCTGTATATATAAATGATATGGCGAAGAGGGTGGGTAGCAATCTACGGTTGTTTGATGATAATGCTGTGGTGTACGGAAGGCGTCAGAATTGAGTGACTGTAGGAGGATACAAGACGGCTTAGAAAAATTTTGTAGTTGGTGTGACGAATAGTAGCTGTCTCTAAACGTAGAACAATCGAAGGCAATGAAGCTGAGTATGAAAAACAAACCCTTAATGTTGGGATACAGCATTGGTAGTGTCCCAGGTCACAGTCACGTCGTTTAAATGTATGGGGGTAATGCTAAAAAGCGATATGACATGGAACGAACACGTGCGGATCGTGGTAGGAAAGGTGATCGGACAGCTGCTGTTTATTGGAAGAATCTTGGGGAACCGTGATCCGTCTCTAAAGGAGACCGGACATAGGGCGCTAGTGCAACCTATTCTTCAATACTGCTCGATTGTTTGGGATCCTTACCACGTGGGATTAAAGTCAGACATCCAAGAAGTTCAGAGGCGGGCTGCGCCCCATGTTACCAGTAGGTTCGAACGACACGCAGGAGCTACGGAGATGCTTCGGAAATCTAAAATAGAATCCCTGGAGGGAAGGCGACGTTCTTTTCTAGGAACGTTATTGAGAAAAATAGAAGACTGGAATATGAAGCCGACCCCACAACGGTTCTGCTGCCGGTGATATACATTTCGCCTATGGACCACGAAAATAAGATACGAGAAATCAGGGCTCGTATGGACGCATCCAGACATTAACAGGAAAGTAAATGACAAGTGGTGATACAGAGTACCGTCCGCCACTCTCCGTTATAACGGATGTTTTACGTTGGAATAAATTTATAAATTTATTTTATTTTTTGTTAGATGTTTTCGTTAAATAGCTGAATAAATTGTGATTAGGAATTATTTTAACTAAGCAGAGTAGAGAAGATAAAGTCAAACAGATGTTCATTGGGCGGACATTGTCGTAATGTAACGTCATTGCGTTGTTCGGTTGTTAAAACAAGTCGTTTGTGTTCCGTTCTGCTGTTCGGTCGTGCGCGTATCCGAAAGGAATTAATTCGGGGGCTAGAATAAACTTTCACATAATAGTTACGATTCGATGTTCCGACAAAAGGGTTTAACGTCAGTGTTAATTTGAATTGTGGGCGACAGGATTAGTTTCGACAGATACGTGAAAACGGACGTAACGAAAGTTGTTCGCATATCTTCCATGAACGTAACTTTTTATTTAATTAACGACTGCGGGCTCATTAAAAACTATTATCTCATGATTAGGATCAATCCCTCTTTCCTCCTAGATAGTGATCATTCATTAACATTTACGTCATAAGAAAAACGATCATTAATGAAAGTGGTGTTAAATGACAATTACGTGTTATTCTGTTAGTGTGGAACCGACATAAATCTCTAAAATGACATTGATATATAATTTGTGTTAAATACGGAGCTGAGATAGGAAGTAAATTGAAATTAGTGAACATTTGATACTGAGACTATAGAAGCAGAAGCGCTTAAGGTTTCTCTTCTCTAAAATGGTAAAATGGGTACGAACTTTAACTCAATAGTCGACATTATGTATTGCAAAGACATTAGCATTTCATACTTATTTTGACGACGCGCTGTTAAACAAAGTAACGTTGAGTCTCTGTACGAGTAATAAAATTAAATCGAAAAACGTAATTAATAACGGCGAACTCCGCTTTAACAAACTGTATTGCGTGTCGTCATCGGGCGATAACTGCTCAACCCTGGAGACCTGTGTGGTGAAATTAGAAGTCGGGCATATAAAACAGACTTAAAAATCCATTCAAGCTACAGTGGGGTCGGCACAACACGACGTGGGCAGTTAAATAGCTGAAATTTGTGGTAAGGATTATGGGACCAAACTGCTGAGATCATCGGTCACTATTTAATCTAACTTAAACTAACTTCTGCTAAGGACAACACACACGCCGATGCCTGAGGCAGGACTCGAACCTCCGACGGAGGGAGGCGCGCGAATCGTGGCAGGGCGCGTAAAACCACGCGGTTACCCCGCGCGGCAAGTAAGAAGCAAGCGACACTTATCTGAATTTTTTATTTATGTGCTGCTTTTAGGTCGCTGGAGAAAAGTTGATCACTTGATATTCAGCAGTTCAAAATTATATATATTTCTAACACTACATCTAAAAATTAGACACTGAGACACTGCGCGTGTCACCTCAGTTTTCTAGCTGGCCACACAGAAGTTGCACAAGTCTCGTAAATTAGTGAGCTCCGGGGCGAGTCAAACGATAAGTAGAAAATCTGTGCGTGGCATCATCTGGCAACAGGTGGCTCGCAGTTAGCACAAAAATTGCATGCACAGCAGCTAAACTAAAACACAATGAGCAAAATGCTATAGCTCATAAGGCAAACAACAACATTATGAGAAACATTCACCAGAACAATATGTACAGTAAGATGAATACTGAACATAGGACTTTATGTGGCATAAACAAGAAACTTTCAACTCAAAATGCCCTCATTGACAGAGCAGACAAAGGCAACACAGCTGTTGTCATATATGAATCAAACTACATTAGCAAAACTTGCGAATTCTTCAGAAACAATAACATAAAGGAAATAGCACATTACCCTACTCCCAAATTCCATGATAAAATTTAAAAAATTGCTTAAAGGCTGCAACTTCTTGTTGACACCATTAGAAGCAAAGCACTGTATAGTGATGAACCCATCAGCATCAAAACTGAGATCACAGCCTAAGATGCACAAACCAGAATATCTGATACGTCCCATTGTGAACTCCATCAATAGTCCAAGCTACAAAATCACCAAGAAACTTAATGATATTATCGATAAGGCATATGTATTTGAAAATAACTTCTCCATCAAAAACAGATATGAGCTCATCAATAGTATAAAAGATATCCCCAGCCCTGTCACAGCCAAATTTGCATCTCTTGACCTACTCAACTTATATACAAACATACCTGTCAAAGAAACAATTAGTTTAAAAAGAAATAACTTACTCAAACATGGGACAATGGGTACAGCTGAAACCTATGAACTCTTAGAGATCCTGGAGCTTATATTATCTCACAACTACTTCCTGTTCAACTACAAGCTCTACATTCAGGAAGATGGATTGGTAATGGGTAGTTGTCTTGAAGGCTTGCTAGCAGACATATACATCAATAACCTTGAAAACAACTTTTTATCTCCCAAACCCAACTAAAAGGTAAGCTGCTTTATTACAAACGCTATGCTGATGACACTCTCTTTCCGTTCAATGGAACAACAGAAGAAATAGATAATCTAGCCAAAGAACTTAATAAAATACACAATAAAATTCAATTCACAGTAGAACATGAAACACCAGAAGGCATTAACTATCTAGATCTAACAATCTCAAATAAAAATCAAAAGCATAAATTTCAAATTTTCAAAAATACAACAAATACAAGTTTTACCATACACAAATCCTCCTGCCATCCAGACCAACATAAGAAAGCATTCTTCAGAACAATGGTTAATCGCGTGCCTAAAACCCCAATGGACACAAATGAAAGACAAAAAGAAACTGAAATTTTTAAATCAATTGGCTCCAGCAATGGGAACAACCCTGCAATAATAGATAAACTAATCCATACAGCAAAATTAAATCAACCAACTGCTGAACAACCACCCACAAACAAGAAGACCACATTTATAACTCTTCCTTTCCTAGGGGACATTTTTGACCAAATTGCCAACCTCTTCAAGACATACAACATAAAAATAAGTTTCTTCAACAACAACCAAATACAAATTAAAATCACACACAGCACCGAAACCACTATAAAACAGTATCAAAAGTGAGGTGTGTACAAGCTCATTTGCAACTCATGTCCAAGCTTCTACATTGGACAAACTGGTAGAAGCTTCACAATAAGATTTAAAGAACACATAGATGCACTCCATCTTAATAAGTCCAGCTTTGCCTCACATCTTGCCCAACACAATCATTCTGTAAACAACACAGAAGAGAATCTACAAATACTCCATTTTGCCAACAAAGCCACAATACTTGACCTTCTTGAAGAAACTGAAACATTTATCTACACAAATACAGCACCTGACTCAATGATCAACTGAACTGAGAAACAAATTTTTCCTTCAGACCTTTAAGATCTACTAGTTCAAAACAAATAACCACTCTACGAATCCTACACCGCCTCTCCACCCCCCCCCTCCTGCAACGACCCCCTCCCCCTCCTTACATCCTACCTACATTGGTGCCAATGTAATATCCTACCACAGAATAAAATCTGTACTATACTTCTAAATGTTAAAGCCCTCTACTACTAACATACATCAGTACTTTTATACATATTGCTTCTAGCTGGAACAAACAGAAGATTCCTTTACCAATATTCCAGATCACTTTAATTTTAGAATAAAAATAAGTCAACAGTTAAATAACTCTTGTTCATGGTGTTTAAATATAAAGTGTACAGCCATACAAACAGCTTTAGTCCATTACAATCACTATAACTTTTACACAGATTCCTTTAGCTAAAATAAACAGAATCTGCTCTTGCTAATACCCCAGATGATGTTAACATAACAACAGAAATAAGTCAACAGTTCATCTGAAGGTTAGTTATTAATTTAAATTTAAATATAAATGTCCTAGTCTAACAGACAGCTGCATCTCACTGCAGATACAATAACTATGTAGCATTGATTCATCGATATTCACGTTAATGCCAATCACATAAAAAAATAAAAAGATAAGTAAACAAATAAATAAAAACGCTATAAACTGCCTGTATTATACGTAATATAGAAATAGAAATAAGATATCAGATCACCTAAAGTTTGTTCTTGTAGTAGTTTATTTATTTATTTTATTTTGTACTCTCATGTTATCGCCAGTCTGATTAAAATATTTGCCCTTATATCGACCTTAATACGTGTAAAGAAGAACAAATTACAGCTCTGTGCAAAGTAGGCCTACGCCATATCTTTCTGTCAAGACCTTTGTTACAAGCAACAGTTGTATAGCGCATGCTGGATGCTGGAAAAGTCTCGCTGTCAGAGTGTACTCAATATAGTTTGTGTGGAAATGTGTGTAGTGATACAACAACCGGACATCAAAATGGAGGCAGACATATGGACACTAACCGGAAAAAGCTGCCTATACTGTCACAGGAAGTAAAAAACTAAATTAACATCCATATCGACAGATAAGCTATAGTCATGGTGATACATTAAAGTGTGTTCCGTCTTTTTGTCATAGAGCCAGCACCCATCATTATGCTAGCAATAATGATGTAACTTCTTGAAACCATCTGAAGATGAACCTGAAAAGGTTCGAAAACCGGTTCATGGAATAAAACATAATTATTCAAAAAAGTGACTGCTTGCAGTTTTGTAGAACTTATTTACAAAAAGATTTTCGTTGTGACGCAAACTAAAAGTCTACAGTTTTAGTTGTATTTAAGTGCTAGTTGAAGTGTCCGGGCATGGTATGCCAATTCTAAGATATAATTAGGTTTTATATCGTGTGACATAACTAATGCTCGCAGGGTAACCTAACTGAGTGGTTACTAATCTGAAAATGTTGCAACGGTGCAACATTTGAGTATATTAACTTGTTTAATTTGTTCCTTATAGGAATCACCCGTGAATGTGCATGTGACTGTAGGGTATACAGTATGAAACCTACATTAATATATTCAAAAGCAATTAAAAAGGGGTACTCAAATGACTGCAAATTATAAGCATGTTAATGCAGCGTGTAAAGGGAGGCTATTTCATTCTGTGGCCACTCGATTCACTGCACGTCGTCTTACATCCCGAGGCTCAAAATTACACGTGATTAAAATACTTACGTACTTAGCTTCCAGTGCATGACGTTTGGAATGGAATGTCCAATAAATTAGTATCATATGGAAAAATCGGAGCCGGCCGCTGGTGGCCGAGCGGTTCTGGCGCTACAGTCTGGAACAGCGGGACCGCTACGGTCGCAGGTTCGAATCCTGCCTCGGGCATGAATGTGTGTGTTGTCCTTAGGTTAGTTAGGTTTAAGTAGTTCTAAGTTGTAGGGGACTTATGACCTCAGCAGTTGAGTCCCATAAAGCTCAGAGCCATTTTGAACCTTGGACGGGGGGAGTCGGGCGGACCGTGACAAGACGCGCTCAGACCGTGCGGATACTCGGCGCGTCATTATCATATGTGTAGCACACTCACACACTATATATGGTAAAGGGAAAAAATCGCAACACCGAAAAGTAATTAAAGCAGAGAACTGAAAGTTCTCGGGAATACATTTGCCAGATGGCATGTAAGTGATTAACAACGCAAAACAACAAATTAGGGTACGCATGAGATAAGCCACTGCTAAAGTGAAACGCTGGTACATTAATAACCGGTGTACTTTCCAGAATGTTGAATATAAACATGAAAACGTACCTGCTGTGTGTTTTACAGATGCCTATTGTTGGTTTGCGATGTTGAGATCCACGTCTGCTGCACTTGATCCGTAAATATACGTACGGTTAACGCTGATTGTGGATGACGCTCTCGTTCAAAACGAAGAAGTGATGACAATGGACTCTTAGTAGTCTTAAAGACATTATTGATAAACAGCGAGTCACCACGTCCAATCTTAAAGGCAATTAACCCCCACGACCGTTACAGCGCGTATTTAAAGCAAACCTGAGCAAACCAAACGCAGTCCTAGACGAAACTTCAGGAACAGAAGAGTTTCTGGGACCACGACCCCACGTACCGAAAGGTTTACCTGCAGCTAAAACTGATTTGCATCGTTACAGTGGAGTTAGTAGCGCCACTCCTATGCGACTGACGCGAAATTTAGAATAAATGTCATCATACAGATGTAGAAACACGCGTACTAACTTTCGTGTATGTCGCAAATTCCTTCTTGGTATTGCGATTTTTTCCGTTTTAATTTAACTTGAGAAAACTACACTACTGGCCATTAAAATTGCTACACCAAGAAGAAATGCAGATGATGAACGGGTAATCATTGGGCAAATATATTATACTAGAACTGACATGTGATTACATTTTCACGCAACGTGGGTGCATAGATCCTGAGAAATCAGTACCCAGAACAACCACCTCTGGCCATAATAACGGCCTTGATACGCCTGGGTATTGAGTCAAACAGAGCTTGGATGGTGTGTACAGGTACAGCTGCCCTTGCAGCTTCAACACGATACCACAGTTCATCACGAGTAGTGACTGGCGTATTGTGACGAGCCAGTTGCTCGGCCACCATTGACCAGACGTTTTCAATTGATGAGACATCTGGAGAATGTGCTGGCCAGGGCAGCAGTCGAACATTTTTTGTATTCAGAAAGGCCCGTACAGGACCTGCAACATGCGGTCGTGCATTATCCTGCTGAAATGTAGGTTTTTCAGGGCTCGAATGAAGGGTAGAGCCACGGGTCGTAACGCATGTGAAATGTAACGTCCACTGTTCAAATTGCCGTCAGTGCGAACAAGAGGTGACCGAGACGTGTAAGCAATGGCACCCCACACCGTCACGTCGGGTGATACGCCAGTATGGCGATCAGGAATACGCGCTTCCAATGTGCGTCCACCGCGATGTCGCCAAACACGGATGCGACCATCATGATGCTGTAAACAGATCCTGGATTCATCCGAAAAAAAATTATGTTTTGCCATTCGTGCACCCAGGTTCGTCGTTGAGTACACCATCGCAGGCCCTCCTGTCATTGACGCAGCGTCAAGGGTAACCGCAGCCATGGTCTCCGAGCTGATAGTCCATACTGCTGCAAACGTCGTCGAACTGTTCGTGCAGATGGTTGTTGCCTTGCAAACGTCCCCATCTGTTGACTCAGGGATCGAAACGTGGCTGCACAATCCGTTACAGCCATGCGGATAAGATGCCTGTCATCTCGACTGCTAGTGATACGAGGCCGTTGGGATCCAGCACGGCGTTCCGTATTACCCTCCTGAACCCACCAATTCCATATTCTGCTAACGCGCGATACGATAAACAGCAATCGCGATAGGCTACAATCCGACCTTTATCAAAGTCGGAAACGTGATGGTACACATTTCTCTTCCTTACACGAGATATCACAACAACGTTTCACAACGGCAACGCCGGTCAACTGCTGTTTGTGTATGAGAAATCGTTTGGAAACTTTCCTCATGTCAGCACGTTGTAGGTGTCGCCACCGGCGCCAACCTTGTGTGAATGCTCTGAAAAGTTAATCATTTGCATATCACAGCATCTTCTTCGTGCCGGTGAAATTTCGCGTCTGTAGCGCGTCATCTTCGTGGTGTAGCAATTTTAATGGCTAGTAGTGTAAGTATCTTGGAAACGACTCATCGCACGAAAATAGTGTTCTAGGTTAAAAGTTTGTATTTGTAATGTTGACGTCTATCTCTGCTGCAATTGGCTTTCTCCTTATCACTCTTCCTACGTGGGCGGGATCACCTACGTATTTTCATATGGGAAATCCTATTTTTTTAGCACATTCGGATTCTACGCCAAAAAATACGTACGGTTTACTCAAGGGATTGTTTCCCATCGGTGGTAAATGGCGCCATAATCGAAAAATATCATGTGTGCCTGTTTTTGCAGGTTCGAATCCTGCCTCGGGCATGGATGTGTGTGATGTCCTTAGGTTAGTTAGGTTTAAGTAGTTCTAAGTTCTAGGGGACTGATAACCATAGCAGTTGAGTCCCATAGTGCTCAGAGCCATTTTTTTGAACCTGTTTTTGCAAGTAGGAACCGATGCATTTGATTCACATTTCGTTTACGATGTAAGTGTAAACATTTATGTTCTATTGGTTGATGCTTATGTTCAATGTTACTTGAGAGTTGCATATGTGATTGTACAGCACAAATAGTATGGTTAGGCCTTGACATTTCTGGCAGATAAGCTACTTGTATGGTGACGTAGTTTTATGTTCCTGTAGGGTTGCTTTTGGTGAGTCCCGATACCAACGGAATGATTGATTTGGGAGACCGCCTGCGAACCCCATCACCAGAGTGGCTGATACCGGTGTGTTTCCATCGAATCCCCGTAACTCTCGCACTGGCAGCTGTGCTGCTATCGATGGAATACGAACCACAAGCTCTGAAATAATGTAAAATGTCCATGAGGTGAAGGTGACAGTCTCATGTGCCATGGATACTCAACGAAATGAGGCATCCCAATGGTAAGAGGCAGATTCACCAAAATCAAGCGTTCTGATGGGAACAGAGAACTATTACATTCACTTCTTTGTTCCGCGATCATGCTAAACTTCGCTTCTAGGCAGACTTTGAAACGGCTAACCGTATTGTACTGCACAAACAAACATGGAACACAAGAGTAAATTTCGAACATAAATACGAGCTGTTAGAACACAAAGGTTTTCATTTACACCGAAAATGAAATGTATGACCAAGTAATAGCAAAAAATCACACTTTTTATTTGTCGATTACATCGCCGTCTACCACGTATGGGAAACAATGGCTTCAAAAAAGCCGCAAGTATTTTTTGGTTTAGAATCCGAATAGGAAATAAAAATAGGAGGGGGGGGCTTCTCATTTGAAAATATAAACTAGATTCCTCACAAACACGAGAGGTGGCTAGGAGTGGCTAGTTTTAGCACAGACCAATGTCCCCTTTACTAATGTTAACTTTTCAACTTGAGACAACTAAATATCTCGTAAAACACGCATCGTACGGAAAAAATTTCAAGTTAAAAAAACACCCTTTATATATATATGGTGTTCGGAAATATACGTTACAAGTTCTAGGACTTGTAGAGGAGAGTGAGCACATACTCGTATTCTGAATAGGAGCTAATTTCCAGAAACGTACCGTTTCCGTGCTACAGCCGTTTAAAAACATGTTTGCTAGGTAGGTATGCAATAGGGTATCATAGCGAGGGGCACTTACGTCGGATCGACTGAAGTCATTTGACGCCTGTCTTACCTCCCTGACCTGGTCGAGCTTCATTCACATGTCTCTGAGTGTTAGAGCAACATGCTCGAGTACACGTTTGCAGAATACATAGACATCATGCTT
>NW_026045699.1:0-29745 GCF_023898315.1 Schistocerca nitens
GCTTGCAAGCTCTGAGGACACAGCATGCGATACTGGACAAGTTCAACCATCCCAGGTTGGTAATCGTAGAGGAGAAAGACTAACGGTGCCCAACTCAAAGAACATGGTAGAAAAGACAATTAAAAAAACCTATATCGGGTCGGTCGTCGTAATAGTCAACAAAAACATACATCGATTGGCAAGCTGTGGCAGTCTAATGTCAGAATTGTGATACAGTAAAAATTGGGACACACGAATGAAAAATGCTCTTACTGTAGCATAAAAAAGATGAGTACCGCCTGGGCAGAGTTAGGGATGCAGAAGAAAGAAAATTATCTGCCATCTTCAACGAAATTTAAATGGAAACGTCTTGACATATTCACTCTTTTTTGAGTTAACCCTACATCCTCAGGGCAGTGAGCTATCTGAGCTGCAAGGTGTTGGTACACCTGATCTTGCAAAAGTTCCTCATCCTGTGCCAAAATCCATAATATCCGTCACCCATACTAAACAATATATAGTACCATACGCCTGAAGAGCATACATGCAATTTCTGAGAAAATTTTTCTACAGGGTCAAAATTTCTGGGGCTGGGTTTGGTACTGTTGGGATGAAAAAACATTTTATTCTTTATTTTTTTGGGTGGGGGAGTTGATTTTTTTCCTCGAAGGGACAATTTCTACCCAATCCCACCACTTGTTACATGTACAGTAAGAGACGTAAGAACAAACTTATGTGCTTCTAGGGAGTGGGATGTATCTACAATAGAAAGTATCCAAGATACGTGTTTGCTTGTACGAGTATATAGGATGTATCCCCGAGTGGGGATGCATGCATCCTAAACTTCAGTGACCAGTTGTATCATACCGCATGACAAGGCAAACGCCATTCTGGTAGACATGATGAAATGTTTCATGTTATATGACATCTTGTACGATGTTACTTGACTTGACATGACACATTATATTACATGGCATGTATACTAATACTAACAAGTAAAAAATTGCGAGTATATCAAGATATTTTGATTTAAATGTCTCTGAATGTGCAAGACAAATAGAAAAGCTAGTTCCCCTGTTTTACATCCTTAAGTCTGCACAGGCCTTCCTTGCCTTTTTTGTACTATGATAGCATTTTTCATTCTGGCATTGTTATGTAAGATATCGTTCAGTCTTCCATCATTCGTCCTTGTATAATGTTTACGTAGCCCCTCTCGGAGCAAGAAACCAAAGTCAACATTTAAGCATAACATGTATACGTATTTTCTTAACCTGTAAAGTACTGTTTCATGAATAATGTATGCTGTTACATCTTAATATCCCCATTGCTAGTGTATTTTGTAATTCACTTGATGGTTTTTGTAGATTTTTAGTTTAAAAGTCTACAATCTGGATGACTGAGGGATCTCTCTTTATAATATCAACGAAAACGATATTACAGTGCTGGTACTGCTAAAGGCTGAAAGCAAGGGGAAACTAGATACGTAATTTTTCCCGAGAGTACGGAGCTTTACAGCACTGTTTAATGATAATGGCATCCCTTTGGGTAGAAAATTCAGTAAATAAAATAGTCCCCCATTCGGATACTCAGGAGAGGACTACTCAAGAGGATGACAACATCAGGAAATACAAAACTGGCGTTCTACGGATCGGAGAGTGGTGTGTTATATCTCTTAGTAGGGCGAGGTAGGTTAGAAAACCCAAAAAGGGAAATTGAGCGGCTACAGTTAGATATTGTGAGAATAAGTGAAGATTATTGGCAAGTGGAACAGGACTTTGGGACAATTGAATACATGGTTATAGATACAAAATCAAGCAGGGGGAATGCAGGAGTCTGCTTAATAATGAATAAGAAAATAGGAATGCTGGTAGGCAACTGTGAACAGTGCAGTTAACGCATTATTGTAACCAAGATACCAAGATAGACACGAAGCCCACACCCACCACAGTAGTACAAATTCATATGCCAACTAGCTCCGCAGATGGTGCAGAAATCGCAGAAATATACGATGAGATAAAAGAAATTCTTCAGATAGATTAGGGAAACGAAAATTTCGTCATTGGAATTCGATAGCAGGAAAAAGAAGAGAACAAAAATTGTAGGTGAATATAGACTGGGCTAAGGAAGGAAAGATGAAGCCGCCTGTTAGAATTTTGCGCATAGTACAATTCGTTTATCACCAAGACCTGGTTAGAGAATCGTTAAGAGACCTGGAGACACCAGGAGGTTTCAGATCCATTATACAATAGCAAGACAGAGTTTCAGGAATTAGATATTAAATTTCAGCATATTTCCAGGGGCAGGTATGGACTCTGACCACAATTGACTTGTTATTAACTGTTAATTAGAACTGAAGAAATTGCAAAAAGGTAGGAAATTAAGGAAATGGGATCTGAATAAGGTGAAAGAGCTAAATAAACTGGTACATCTGCCTAATATCGTGTAGGGCCCCCGCGAGCACGCAGAAGTGCCGAAACACGACGTGGCATGGACTCGAATGATGTCTAAAGTAGTGCTGGAGGGAAATGACACCATAAATCCTGCAGGGCTGTCCATAAATCCGTAAGAGAACGAGGGTGTGGAAATCTTTTCTAAACAGCAAGTTGAAAGGCATCCCAGCTATGCTTAATAGCGTTCATGTCTGGTGAGTTTGGTGCCCATCGGAAGTGATTCAACTCAGAAGAGAGTCTATGCAGACATTCTGTAGAAATTCTGGGCGTGGGGGGCGTCACATTGCACTGCTTGAATTGCCCACGTCCGTCGAATTGCACAGTGAACACGAGTGGATACACGTGATCAGACATGATGCTTACGTACTGTAGGGAAGCAGCCTACTCACGCTGCAGCAAATTCACATCAGTTTCCATTGTGTGTTAGTCAGTCTGCTAGCTCTGACGTCATAGATGTTGCGCAATACTTTAAAAAGCAAGCAAATGACATAAAACTTTCCTAGTATGTCTGGAATAATGATAAATTAATGTGTGTTAACTATCAGCTTGATAACTTCAGCCGTTTCCTTTATTTGGACGTTTTTCTATAAAAATAATTGGCGGCACAGAAAAGAGCTAGAGACTGCAAAATTTGTATTTAGATTCAGCTTTCATAATGATTTAATAAAAATAGTACTTTGGATTTCACAAATTAAGATGTTAGTGTAAATTCATGATTTTGTGGTTTTCATCTCAAAACTAGAGGAAGCAAGATAGATTAAGTGAGCTTATAAATCATACTAGGATGTTTAGATTTTAATAGGTTGGAGGTCCGCTATGATGATGAAGCTGTAAAAAGTTTCTTTCAAATATCTATTAAATTATAGCAATAGCGGATCTCAGAAGGGACAGTTCAGAGCCCATCTGCTGCGTGCAGTGCAATTAAATTAATTCTCTCGCCTAAGTTATTAAAGTTAGCCACGTCAAAAATTTATTATCAATACTTCCCTGCGTGCTGAATGCACAGTTAAATTAGGAGCTTCATCGGCCTTCAGCAAGAGAAGCTAAAATTTATTATGCAACTTGAAGTGGTGCGTTACTAGCACAGCGGCTAGTCGAGACAGCCGATTTGATCGAGCGTTTTCTCAGCGGTCCGCACCCCGACTTTATATATAAGAGCACTGTGCGAGGAAGCAGAGGCCCCAGTTCTCTCCAGACGCTGAATGACACGCCATCTGTGTCGGGAATCGCGCCGCGCCAGTATCAGTGCTACTAACAGCCTCGGGTGCTGTATTCTGTTACTCGAGATGCGCGTAACCAGTAAAGCGTTTCAAGTAAAGTGTTAATTCGGGAATGATTTTCATTATCTAGCCTCAGTGTGCGTATTGTCGTATTTTCACGTGCCGTCGCGGGACAGACATTCTACTACTAATATAGCGTGGCGTTTGATGAGATATTTCATCAAATTATGGCGAGCATTCATTTCATCAATTATTTCGGACATTTATAGTTGCATTGGCGCAATAGACTCTGAACTGTTCTGTTAGTTAGGTTGGAGGGATATTTGTGTGTATATTTGTGATTTTAAGAATATACTCAACTATTTTGGAAAGTCGTCTTTGATTAGAAATCCCGAACAACTTCCTGACTCTACAGAGCTACAAGCTGCAGCTATAATTGTAATCTCAAGGAAGTGGGCACTAGGAACTCTATTTACAGGCTTCAGGTTTTGTCAAATCGCTTTCTGGGGGTCTACAAAGTAAATAGAGAGCCAGTGTTGAGAACGGCGAAAGATAGCATAACAACATTCTAAAGCTAGAAACTGACAGCAAGCAAACATTAATGCAGCAGTAATATATTTAACAACCAACATCAAAAAAATTTCTACTCCTCCGCCGCCCCACAGTACGTGTCACCTGACAGAGTCGCATCTAGACATATCAGGGGTTGCGTATCACTCCAACTGCACACGTCCACACCATTACAGAGTCTCCACCAGCATTATCAGTAGCCCATACAGGGCCCATCGATTCACGAGGTTGTTTCCATACCCGTACACGTCCATCCGCTCGATACAATTTGAAACATGTTGCCAGTCATCTACAGTCCAATGTTAGTGTTGATGGGCCCAGGCGAGGTGTAAAGCGTTCTGTCGTGCAGTCTTAAGGATACACGAGTGGCCTTCGGCTCCTGAAAGCTCATATCGATTATGTTTCGTTGAATGGTTCGCACACTGACACTTGCTGATGGCCCAGCATTGAAATCTCCAGCAATTTGCGGAAGGGTTGCACTTCTGTCGAGTTGAACGGTTCTCTTCAGTCGTCGTGGTTCCCGTTCTTGCAGGATCTTTTCCCGGCTGCCGTGATGTCGGAAATTTGATTTTGTACCGTATTCCTGATATTCACGGTACACTCGTGAAATGGCCGTACGGGAAAATCTCCTCTTCTTCGCTACCTCGGAGACTCTGCGTCCCATCACATGTGCATCGAATATAACGCTACGTTCAAACTCATTTAAATCTTGGTAACCTGCCACTGTAATGGCAGTAACCGATCTAACAACTGCGCCAGACTCTCTTTGTTTTATACAGGTTAGTCTGCTGTTTACATATCTGTATGTTTGAGTACGCATGCCTATACCAGTTTCTTTAGCGCTTCAGTGTAGAACTTAATTGATGAAAGGAGAAAATATAAAAATGCAGTAAATGTAGTAGGTCGAACGCAATAAAAATGTCTAAAAAATGAGATTGATAAGAAGTACAAGATTGTTAAGCAGAAATGGCTAAACGGTAAATGTAAGGTTTCAGAAGAGTATTTCAATATAGGAAAGATAGGTATCTCCTACAGGAATATTAAAGGGGCCTTTGGAGAAAAGAGAAGCAGTTGTATAAACATCAAGAGCACAGACTCAAAACCGGTCCTAAGCAAAGAAGAGAAAGCTGAAATGTGGAAGGAGTATATAGAGTGTCCGTACAAGGGAGATGAATTTGAAGGCAGTAGAATTTGAAGGCAGTATTACAGAAGCAGAAAAGTACTTAGATTAAGATGAGCTGGGAGAAAGGAATATGAGAGACCACTGAAAGTCTTGAGTGGACACAAAGCCACGGGGGTAGACGATATTCTGTCAGAACAACTAATAACCTTGGGAGAACAGCCATGACAAACACCCCTCTCTGCTGTGCAAAATATATGAGACACGTGAAGTACCCTCAGACTTCAAGAAAAATATAATAATTCCAATTTCAAAGAATGCAGGAACTAACAGATTTGGATATGCTTTTTTATTCCAGTCTATGATCACACATGAATTCTTTAGACGATGACCTGTTTCAGTCTGTAATGACCATCCTCATATCTAAAATATATAAATATATACATCTAGTGAGCAGTGTGTCTTTTAACATAAAACAGCAATATGTATCACGATATACTGTCATACACCAGGGAAATGTACAGATAAAATATGGTATAAAGTACCTTTTTTACACCATGTCCTAAAGTGATATGGCCATAATGGCATCGTCAAAACATATAAATATAATCAGCACAGCATCGCCACATAGATTTAAAATATGGTTTAGAATAGGCCACATCATCCACGTAGTGGTTATTGCCAACTAACTACTGAGGTACAGTAGCATCCAGAAACCTGTTTGCCTACACCCTCCCTAGATGTCGATATTGTGGGCTTGCTTATATGTAGTCATCATTTACGCAAAAGCCGGCCGCGGTGGTCTCGCGGTTCTAGGCGCGCAGTCCAGAACCGCGCGACTGCTACGGTCGCAGGTTCGAATCCTGCCTCGGCATGGATGTGTGTGATGTCCTTAGGTTAGTTAGGTTTAAGTAGTTCTAAGTTCTAGGGGACTGATGACCACAGCTGTTAAGTCCCATAGTGCTCAGAGCCATTTACGCAAAAACGTAATCTGATAAAAGCACATTAGATAAAATGCATGTAGCAGACTTATTAAAATTGATGATTATCATAGAAACCAATTGTGATACATTAAAATATTAATGCAGTTACCCATGTAAAATTATTAAAAGAAAATATATGAAGAGTATAGGTCCGACCCTTTTTTATGGTGAATTTACGGTCAACAATTAATGTAGCGTAATACATTGACTTTGGCAACCTATAATTTGCTTATGAAAGATAAAATGTCCATTGACAGCTGAAAAAGAGACAGATCAATGAACAGCGCCCTCTGTTGGGTCGGCCTCTAGGATCTCATGTGGGCGCGCACCGATCGTAAGAACTTAACCAATAGAGGGATTTACATACATCGTGACATGTCTCCCACAGAAAACGTTTAAACAACATACAAGCATACAATAAATAAAATTATATAGTTTGGCTATACATTCCATAAGTACGTAGGAGATAATTAGTTACAGGATTAGAGCGACTACTGTGCGGAACTAAGGGAAATGCCTTCTGTTCTCAACATAACTCGTCAAGTAAGGCTAGGTAAAAATAGGCGAGGCATTAAAAGACATAAATTTTCGGATTTCAGAAATCCTACATGTACAGATACTGTTATTGAAGCCACTTCATGCCATCCGTCTCGATATGAAACGGCTTTTTTCACCTGTATGATCCATTGACTTTTTAGATTACCATTGACCGACAGTGAAATACGCCAAGAACTTAGTATATTAAAACATCTACATTCTACATTTATACTCCGCAAGCCATCCAACGGTGTGTGGCGGAGGGCACTTTACGTGCCGATGTCATTACTTCCCTTTCCTGTTCCAGTCTGGTATGGTTCGCGGGAAGAACGACTGCCGGAAAGCCTCCGTGCGCGCTCGAATCTCTCTAATTTTACATTCGTGATCTCCTCGGGAGGTATAAGTAGGGGGAAGCAATATATTCGATACCTCATCCAGAAACACACCCTCCCGAAACCTGGCGAGCAAGCTACACCGTGATGCAGAGTGCCTCACTTGCAGAGTCTGCCACTTGAGTTTGCTAAACGTCTCCGTAACGCTATCACGGTTACCAAATAACCCTGTGACGAAACGCGCCGCTCTTCTCTGGATCTTCTCTATCTCCTCCGTCAAGCCGATCTGGTACGGATCCCACACTGATGAGCAATACTCAAGTATAGGTCGTACTAGTGTTTTGTAAGCCACCTCCTTTGTTGATGGACTACATTTTCTAAGCACTCTCCCAATGAATCTCAACCTGGCACCCGCCTTACCAACAATTAATTTTATATGATCATTCCACTTCAAATCGTTCCGCACGCATACTCCCAGATATTTTACAGAAGTAACTGCTACCAGTGTTTGTTCCGCTATCATATAATCATACAATAAAGGATCCTTCTTTCTATGTATTCGCAATACATTACATTTGTCTATGTTAAGGGTTAGTTGCCACTCCCTGCTTAAAGTGCCTATTCGCTGCAGATCTTCCTGCATTTCGCTGCAATTTTCTAATGCTGCAACTTCTCTGTATACTACAGCATCATCTGCGAAAAGCCGCATGGAACTTCCGACACTATCTACTAGGTCATTTATATATATTGTGAAAAGTAATGGTCCCATAACACTCCCCTGTGGCACGCCAGAGGTTATTTTAACGCCTGTAGACGTCTCTCCATTGAGAACAACATGATGTGTTCTGTTTGCTAAAAACTCTTCAATCCAGCCACACAGCTGGTCTGATATTCCTTAGGCTCTTACTTTGTTTATCAGGCGACAGTGCGGAACCGTATCGAACGCCTTCCGGAAGTCAAGGAAAATGGCATCTACCTGGGAGCCTGTATCTAATATTTTCTGGGTCTCATGAACAAATAAAGCGAGTTGGGTCTCACACGATCGCTGTTTCCGGAATGCATGTTGATTACTACAGAGTAGATTCTGGGTTTCCAGAAACGACATGATACGCGAGCAAAAAACATGTTCTAAAATTCTACAACAGGTCAACGTCAGAGATATAGGTCTATGGTTTTGCGCATCTGCTCGACGACCCTTCTTGAAGACTGGGACTACCTGTGCTCTTTTCCAATCATTTGGAACCTTCCGTTCCTCTAGAGACTTGCGGTACACGGCTGTTAGAAGGGGGGCAAGTTCTTTCGCGTACTCTGTGTAGAATCGAATTGGTATCCCGTCAGGTCCAGTGGACTTTCTTCTGTTGAGTGATTTCATTTGCTTTTCTATTCCTTGGACACTTATTTCGATGTCAGCCATTTTTTCGTTTGTGCGAGGATTTAGAGAAGGAACTGCAGTGCGGTCTTCCTCTGTGAAACAGCTTTGGAAAAAAGTGTTTAGTATTTCAGCTTTACGCGTGTCATCCTCTGTTTCACATCATCCCGGAATGTTTGGATATGCTGTTTCGAGCCACTTACTGATTTAACGTAAGACCAGAACTTCCTAGGATTTTCTGTCAAGTCGATACATAAAATTTTATATTCGAATTCACTGAACGCATCAAGCATAGCCCTCCTTACGCTAACAAATTGCAGTAGCCAACGATTTTTCAGCTCAAGATGTTATGCGCCCATACAATAGGATAAATAAACAGAAAGTAAATAATATGTGACCAAGCAATAGAAGAAAGGACCAATGCCTGGAAAAACTTCAATAGTCACAAAACATCAGAAAAATGGCAACAATTTCTAGTAATCCGAAAACAAACATCGAAAACTATTCGGAGGGAAAAAAGAAATTATGACAAACGGCGACTAGATGAGGTAGAACAAGATTTTAAGAAGAACAACACCAGGAATTTTTATAAGACGTTTAAAGAACATATTGCAGGATACCAGCCACCCAATCTTTGTTTCAAGAAACCGGATGGTTCACTAGAAACTAACACAAAGAATAACTGCCAAATCCTCGCAGACTATTTCAACAAACTTCTCAACTGCGAAAGACCTACAGAGGATATTCACTACGAGACGTCTACACCAAATCCTGACGCTAAACCGCCAACCATCAACGAAATAGTAGAAATTATCAAGACTCTGAAAAACAATAGAGCCCCAGGAGAAGATGGAATTATTGCAGAACTATGGAAACTAAATGACGAAAGATTAACAGGAAAAATTCACAAAATCATATTAAACATTTGGGAAACAGAACAGATCCCTTCTGAATGGAAATGCGCACTCATCCATCCACTCCACAAAAAAGGGGACAAAACTGAACCAAATAATTACAGGGGTATCTCACTCGTACCGGTCACATATAAAATCCTATCAAAAGTTCTCATGAATAGATTAGAAGAACAAGCTGACCCACAAATAGGAGAATACCAGGCTGGTTTTCGCAAGGGACGATCATGCATAGAGCAGATCTGGAATCTGAAAATGATTCTCCAGATGAGAAACACCCGAAACACAGTGGTTACTTTTGTAGATTTTAAAAAGGCCTACGACTCAATAGACAGAGTAGCGCTCTGCAAGACGCTGGAAGAATTCAACATTGACAGAAAGACAAGAGCAATCATTCGGGAAACATTAACTGACACAATCTCCAAGGTTAAATTTATGGGGGATATCTCGGAACCATTTGAAATCCAAACTGGAGTGCGACAGGGTGACGGACTTTCACCATTACTCTTTAATATCATTCTTGAAAAAATTATCAGGACATGGGAAAAAGAAGTCAAAGGAATCCAAATTGGCATTAGAAAAGATAATAGATTCAATGTGAAGTGTTTAGCTTTTGCAGATGACCTTGCAATCCTCACAAATAATAGAAAAGAAGCTACTAACACCATAGAGAAATTACACGAAATTGCTCAAAGAACCGGCCTGCAAATCTCATATGAGAAAACCCAGTACATAGAAAGAGTGCCACAAGACAAATTGCCTATTGTGACAACCCATGGGAAAATTGTACAAGTACCACATTTTAAGTACCTGGGAGAAATCATCCAGCCATCAGGGATCAACCTAAAGGCCAATGAGGAAAGAATAAAAAAACTACAGAAAGCATATAAACTCACGTGGAACTATTATAACAAAAAGTCCATATCCATTAACGCAAAATTGAGGCACTACAACACCGTCGTACTTCCGGAGGCACTGTATGCATCTGAAACAACACAAATAGGTGGGCAAACTAAAATCAAAGAAATAGAGAAACAAGAAAGGAAAATTCTCAGGAAAAGTTTTGGCCCGATACAAGAGCAAGGAATCTGGAAGAAGAGACCAACATCAGAATTATATAAATACACAGACAAGATTACAGATACAATAAGGAAAAGAAGAATGCAGTTCTACGGACATATCCACAGGATGAATGAAAACAGAATTTCAAAGCGAATTCTTAAAGTCATCAACTCAGGCAGGGGAAAAACAAAATGGATAAAAGAAGTTGAAGAGGACCTCAGACAAGCACACATAACAGTAAATTATGCAGAAAATAGAACTGAATTCAGGAACATCATCAAAAAACATAAATTTGACACCACAACACAGAAGAGAACAGGATGCAAATGGACAGCGGAGCGAAAGAAACAACACAGTGAACACATGAAGAAAATTTGGGCTCAGAAAAAACATAAACAATCATCATAAAGGAATTCAAGTTCAAACGCTCTCTTAAATGGGAATAATCGAAAATAATAATAATAATAATAATAATAATAGTCGGACCCACAATCATCTAGAAAAAAGAAAGAATAAAGAAAACCTGAATACTATTCCAATGAAATTTTATGGAAAAATGTCCCAACAAATAGAAAAGTGTTTGAATAAATCTAAGGTTAGATGTGGTTTTCAAGTTAACAACACTCTGAAACTCTGTTTAAAACACAGTTTGAGTAAAGACTCTGATAAATTTGACGGTTCTGGGGTTTACAAAATCATTTCTAGTAGATGTGACAAATTTTACATCGGTCAAACTGGCCGCTCTTTTAAAATTAGATTCAGGGAGCATTTGCGAACACATAACAAAACTGCATTAGGAGTGCATTTAGCAGAAACCGGCCACACTGTAGACAATACCGCGAGATGTATGTGTATTTTACACAGGGCAGAGAAGGGTCGCGCTCTCGACTTTTTGGAGGAGTTAGAAATTTACAAAGCCAAAAAGGTATGAACCCACTAGGGTACCCAACGCCTACTTTACTTTATTTGATTACATACTACGATAACCAAATATTTTTTTCCTTTATTGTTATTTTAACACCCGCACGCAAGGTGGGCTGGCAGCAGCATACTAGGCTGTTCTTCAGCCTCAGGTTTGACAATGAGAAAATATAAAGAAGACACATAAAAGACTGAACAAATTGGCGGGAAAAAACAGTAGACACAGAATACAAAAAATACGAAGCCGTTCACACTCGACGAAAAACACACTAAAAACTGTCGGCACGGCGCACAAACACTGACGACTTCGACGGCACAGGTGAACGTAGGAACGTGACGGCGAACACTGAGGCACAAACACGATGGCACACACACGAGAAACTGATGGCGATGATCTCCGGCGCGCGAATGTCCACGTAACGTGTGCGAGTCCGGGGACCTGCCAAGAGCGGAAGAAGGGGGAGGGGAGAGCAAAGATTCCAATGGCAGAGGAGATGGTAGGAGAAAATGGAGGTATGGGGGTAGGGGAAGCCCGGGGGAGGAGTGGGGAGAGAGGGAGGAGGGTGGGAAGGGGGAGAAGAAGGGAGAGGGTGCCTCTAGGAACAAACACAGGAAGAGGGAGGGAGGATCAAAGGTGGTAGGAGGGGTAGATAGAGGGGAGGAGGGCATAATCAGGGACGGGGAGCTGGCGGAAGCCTTGGGAGAGGGTATGGGGATTGGAGAGATGGAGAGCAGGTGGGACGTGAAAGTACAGGCGTGGCAGCGGACGGGGGCGGGAGAGGATGGGAGAGACCAGCGGTGAGGAGGATCGAGTTTATGGGAGGTGTAGAGGATCCGTATCTGTTCGAGGAAAAGGAGGAGGTGGGGGAACGGAATAAGGTCGTACAGGATCCGCATGGGGGAGGGGAAACGGATGTGATAGGCGAGGCGGAGAGCATGGCGTTCTAGGATCTGAAGGGATTTGTAAAAGGTAGGGGGAGCGGAGATCCAGGCAGGGTGGGCGTAGAAAAGAGGGCGAATGAGGGATTTATAGGTATGGAGGATGGTGGAGGGGTCCAGACCCCATGTACAGCCGGAAAGGAGCTTGAGGAGACAGAGTCGGGAGCGTGCCTTGGCTTGGATTGTCCGGAGGTGGGGGGTCCAGGAGAGGGGACGGTCGACGATGACACCAAGGTATTTAAGGGGGGGGGTGAGGGCGATAGGACGGCCATAGATGGTGATGTAGAAATCGAGGAGGCGGAAGGAAGGGGTGGTTTTGCCTACAATGATCGCCTGGGTTTTGGAAGGATTGACCTTAGGCAACCACTGGTTGTACCAAGTGATGAACTGGTCAAGATGGGATTGGAGAAGGTGTTGGGAGCGCTTCAGGGTGGAGGCGATGGCAAGGAAGGCGGTGTCATCGGCGTACTGGAGAAGGCGGATGGGAGGTGAAGGTGGCGGCATGTCCGCTGCATACAAAAGGTACAGAAGAGGGGAGAATACGGAACCTTGGGGCACCCCGGCAGAGGGGAAAACGGTGTAGGAATCTGTGTTGTGGATGGTGACGTAGGAAGGATGTTGGGAAAGAAAGGAGCCGATCAGGTGGGCGTAGTTAATAGGAAGGGCGAAGGTTTGGAGCTTGAAGAGGAGACCGGAATGCCACACGCGGTCATAGGCTTGTTCAAGGTCAAGGGAGAGGAAGATAGGAGAGCGACGGGAATTAAGCTGTTCAGAGAGGAGATGAGTGAGGTGAAGGAGAAGGTCATCGGAAGAGAAGGACGGCCGAAAGCCACACAGGGTAACGGGAAGGAGGCGGTGCTGGCGGAGATGCTGGTGGATGCGTCAATTTAGGATGGATTCCTGAACCTTGCTCAAGACTGAGGTAAGGCTGATGGGACAGTAGGAGGAGACAGCGGACAGCGGTTTACCGGGTTTAAGGAACATCAGGATATGGGAGGTTTTCCACAGGTCGGGGTAGTAACTGGTGGACAGGACCACGTTGTAGAGCCTGGCCAGGGTGGAGAGGAAAGAGGCAGGAGCTTCACGAAGGTGGCGATAGGTGACACGATCGTTACCAGGAGCGGTGTTGCGTTTCGTGCGGAGTGTAGTGATGAGATCCTGTGTAGTGATACAGGCAGTGAGTTTGGTGTGTGCAATGTTGTCCAAGTACTGTAAACCAGGTGCGAGGGAAGGGACAGAGGTGTCAGTTCGATCGCGGACATCCGGGAAGAGGGAGTAATTGAACTGGGGATCATCGGGGATGGTAAAGACATCGGAGAGATAGAAGGCAAAGTGATTAGCCTTACTAAGGTTGTCAGAGAAGGGTTGGTTATCATGAAGGAGAGGATAGTAGGGGGGGGGGGGGGTGGTTTAGATCCGGTAAGGCGGCGGAAGGCTGACCATAAACCATAACTTGGACGAGTTTATAGGAAGTGTAGCGTTTAAACGGGTGCATGTCTGTCGCCAGTCCGGGCGTTTCTTAGCCGCGAGCAAGTCACAGATGTGTCTCTGGAGTTGCCGGTGGCGTCGTAGTGTGTCCAGGTCACGCGTGCGGAAGAATGCACGGTAGAGACGGCGGGATTCACGGAGGAGGAGGACGGCCTGTGGGGGTAAGGTAGGACGGAGGGGGTGGATGGCGACAGACGGGATGTGGGCCTCCACGGCCTCAGACAAGGTCTGCTGGAGAAAGGAGGCGGCATGGGTAATATCATCAGGGTGGCGGGAGGTGAAGAAGTGGCCATCGACCTGGGTAGATAGGGTATCCCGGTAGGCATTCCAGTCGGCACGGGAATAATCATGGACGTACGTCGGGGGAGGTTCGTAACGGGGGTCGGGACGGGGGCGAAGACCATCTGAAACGATGAGGAGGACAGGGAGATGGTCACTACCAATGGGGTCCAGAAAGGCATTTCCCTTACTACCGCACAGTATTCGCTTTAATCCTACATACTTATGGAATGTATACCCAAAGTATATAATTTTATTTATTGAATGCTTATATGTTGTTTAAACTTTTATGTGGGAGACATGTCACGATGTATGTAAAACACTCTATTGGTTAAGTTCTTACGATCGGTGCGCACCTACATAAGCTACTAGCGGCCGACCCAACAGAGGGCGCTGTTCATTGATCTGTCTCTTTTTCAGCTGTCATATAGACATTTTTTCTTTCACAAGCAATTTATAGGTTGCCAAAGGCAATGTATTACGCTATATTAATTATTGACCGTAAATTCACCATAAAAAAAGGGTCGGACCTTTACTCTTCATATATTTTCCTTTAATAATTTGACATGGGTAACTGCATTCATATTTTAATGTATCACAATGTGTTTCTATGATAATCATCAATTTTAATAAGTCTGCTACATGCATTTTATCTAATGTGCTTTTATCAGATTATGTTTTTGCGTAAATGATGACTACATATAAGCAAGCCCACAGTAGTGACATCTAGGGAGTGTGTAGGCAAACAGGTTTCTGGATGCTACTGTACCTCAGTAGTTAGTTGGCAATAATCACTATGTGGATGATGTGGCCTATTCTACACCATATTTTAAATCTATGTAGCGATGCTGTGCTGATTATATTTATATGTTTTGACGATGCCATTATGGCCATATCACTTTAGGACATGGTGTAAAAAAGGTACGTTATACCATATTTTATCTGTACATTTCCCTGGTGTATGACAGTATATTGTGATACATCTTGCTGTTTTATGTTAAAAGACACACTGCTCACTAGATGTATATATTTATATATTTTAAGTATGAGGATGGTCATTACAGACTGAAACCGGTCATCATCTAAACAATTCATGTGTGATCATAGACTGGAATAATAAAGCATTTTACAGCATTGGCCGGCCACGGTGGCCGAGCGGTTCTAGGCGCTCAGTCCGGAACCGCGCGACTGCTGCGGTCGCAGGTTCGAATCCTGCTTCGGGCATGGATGTGTGTGATGTCCTTAGGTTAGTTAGCTTTAAGTAGTTCTAAGTTCTAGGGGACTGATGACCACAGATGTTAAGTCCCATAGTTCTCAGAGCCATTTGAACCATTTTACAGCATTGGATCACTGTTTTTACACGCGATTATGTCGCAGTTGGTGAGATTTTGGTATTACCGAACTATCAATTTATTAAGTTATAGTTGCAAAATACAAACACGAATTCGTTGTAGAAGAATGGAAAAACTGTTAGAAGCCGACCTCGGGGAGGACAAATTTGGATTCCGGAAAAATATAAGAACACAGGAAGCAATACTGAATCTATGGCTCCTCTCAGAAGACGGGGTAAGGGAAGGCAAACCTATGTTTCTAGCGTTTGTAGACTTTGAGAATGCTTTTGGCAACGATGATTGGAATACTGTGTCTGGGATTCTGAAGTTGGCAGGGTAAAATACATGAAGCCAAAGTCTATTTACAACTTGTACAGAAACCAGACAACTGTTATATGAGTTGATGGGTATGAAAGGGAAACAGTGACTGATAAGGCAGTGGAGTGGTTTGTAGCCTACTCTCGATGATATTCCATCTGTACAATGAACAAATGGTGAAGAAAACCAAAGAAAACATTTTAGTAGGAATTAAAGATAAAAAATCAGAGATAAAAACTTTTAAGTTATCCTATGACACTGTAACATTGTCAGAGACAGCAAAAGACTTGGGAGAGCAGTGGAATGGAATGGACAGTGTCTTGATATAAGAAGAACATCGAGACAACCAAAACTAGGATAATGGAATGAACTCGAACTAAATCAGATTATGCTGGAGGAATTAGGTTAGGAAACGAGACACTTAATGTAATAGATGTGTTTTGCTATTTAGGCACCAAAATAACTAATGATGGCCGCAGTAGAGAGGATATAAAATGCAGACTGGCAATTGCAAGAAAATAGTTTCGAAGGAAGAGAAATTTGTGAATATCAAATACAGATGTAAGTGTCACGAAGTATTTTCTAAAAGTATTTGTATGGAGTGTAACTAGGTATGGAAGTGAAACATGGCTGATAAACACTTTAAACAAGTAGACAATAGAAGTTTTTGAAGTTTGGTGATACAGAAGAATGCTGAGCATTACATGGATAGATGACATAACTTATGAGGAAGCATTGAACAGAACTGGGGAGAAAATAAATTTGCGGCACAACCTGACTAATAGAAGGAATCGGTCGATATGACACATTCTGAGACGTCAAGGCATCGCCAGTTTAGTAGTGGAGGAAACCGTGGGGGATAAAAATTGTAGAGGGTGCCCAAGAAATGAATACTGTAAGCAGATTCAGATGGATGTAGTTTCCAATGGTTATTCGGAGATAAAGAGCCTTGCGCAGGGTAAAACACCCTGGAGAGCTGCATAAGAGACCAGACTGAGGACCACAACAATAACAGCAAGTGTGCCTTGCATGATACACTTGTGTTTAAAGTTAGAATAATTTAATTATCTGAAACAATCACATATTTTTCTAACAAATAAACAGAAAAAAGAGTTGTTTCGGGCGACATTTGCCACTCTCACATCATAAAATACAAAAGGTGCCTCAGCCCCACCACTGACAACGTGGTTTACGCAGCGGTGGGATGGAACCACTGCCTGTGTTTTATGATCTGAGGATGGTGGATGTCGGCCGAAACAGGTCATTTGGTAGGAATAAATTTAATTGTGCTGGATAGTTAAATTATTCTAAAAGTAAGTAATCACTTGATCCTATATCGATAGATATGTCAACCTTCCCTTTGTTCCTACAATGTTAAGGACTAAATGAAGAAAATGTAAGACTCATCTCAGGTTTCCCAGTTGTCAATTCCAGTTTCCTTTGTTCACCAAGTACCCCATATTTTCATAAGCCTCTAGTTAGATGGAATTTCATGCACCAGTTATCTGTTGTAACTTACATTGCTGACAGAAAATCTAAGCAAGAAAGCATATTAGATAAAGTTGCTCTCCCATGTACGATGTGCTACAAGATCTACCAACAAACAGTCTGAAATCACGTATGCCACCCCGGTTGAATCAGAAAGTATCAGTTCTTCCGACTTTCATGTGAGGACGACGCTGCAACGAACAGCCGGCCATCAATGCTTACCTGGGGCAAGAAGAAGGTTGAGGAATTCCAAATACCATGTTAAATCTGGCCCAAGATTAGGGCAGGTCAAGGGAGATTTAGTTATACCTTGACGAAGTGGTCTCTCCTTTTGTTTCTGACTGCAACTTAGAAGCAGAGGAGCAAACCATAGAACACCTTTTTAAGCAGCGTGTTTCACAGTGATCTGAGGACTCTACACCAAGTGACTACGAGTGCTCTGGACTAGTTGCCAAGTGTCATCATTTCCGTTTGGTTGTATATACAGGGTGTTCGAAAATTCACGTTGCAGGTTGTCAGTACTTCTTAAGCAGCAGAGTGGACAGGTAATATTTTCATTCAGAACCCATGTCTGTAAACGAACCGTTCCCGTGCTAAAACCATTTGAAAACATATTGGTGACGCGAACACTTTTACAAGTGACTGATTAGTCGTAACCATGCACATCACTTGTTTTGCAACACCACAGTCACGCCTGCTGGCGGTGATGGTACCATTTTTCTAAGCCGTTGCGTAATTGTGGGTAGAAGGGTATGCGATAGAGTCGGACGTTGTGGAAAAAATCGTGACAAAGGCGAAGGGCAGCTCTTCCATTACTATTCACAAGCATGATGTCTATGTATTCTGCAAACGTGTACTCGAGCATGTTGCTCTAACACTCAGAGACATGTGAATGAAGCTCGACCAGGTCAGGGAGGTAAGACAGGCGTCAAATGACTTCAGTCGATCCGACGTAAGTGCCCCTCGCTATGATACCCTATTGCATACCTACCTAGCAAACATGTTTTTAAACGGCTGTAGCACGGAAACGGTACGTTTCTGGAAATTAGCTCCTATTCAGAATACGAGTATGTGCTCACTCTCCTCTACAAGTCCTAGAACTTGTAACGTATATTTCCGAACACCATATATATATAAAGGGTGTTTTTTTAACTTGAAATTTTTTCCGTACGATGCGTGTTTTACGAGATATTTAGTTGTCTCAAGTTGAAAAGTTAACATTAGTAAAGGGGACATTGGTCTGTGCTAAAACTAGCCACTCCTAGCCACCTCTCGTGTTTGTGAGGAATCTAGTTTATATTTTCAAATGAGAAGCCCCCCCCTCCTATTTTTATTTCCTATTCGGATTCTAAACCAAAAAATACTTGCGGCTTTTTTGAAGCCATTGTTTCCCATACGTGGTAGACGGCGATGTAATCGACAAATAAAAAGTGTGATTTTTTGCTATTACTTGGTCATACATTTCATTTTCGGTGTAAATGAAAACCTTTGTGTTCTAACAGCTCGTATTTATGTTCGAAATTTACTCTTGTGTTCCATGTTTGTTTGTGCAGTACAATACGGTTAGCCGTTTCAAAGTCTGCCTAGAAGCGAAGTTTAGCATGATCGCGGAACAAAGAAGTGAATGTAATAGTTCTCTGTTCCCATCAGAACGCTTGATTTTGGTGAATCTGCCTCTTACCATTGGGATGCCTCATTTCGTTGAGTATCCATGGCACATGAGACTGTCACCTTCACCTCATGGACATTTTACATTATTTCAGAGCTTGTGGTTCGTATTCCATCGATAGCAGCACAGCTGCCAGTGCGAGAGTTACGGGGATTCGATGGAAACACACCGGTATCAGCCACTCTGGTGATGGGGTTCGCAGGCGGTCTCCCAAATCAATCATTCCGTTGGTATCGGGACTCACCAAAAGCAACCCTACAGGAACATAAAACTACGTCACCATACAAGTAGCTTATCTGCCAGAAATGTCAAGGCCTAACCATACTATTTGTGCTGTACAATCACATATGCAACTCTCAAGTAACATTGAACATAAGCATCAACCAATAGAACATAAATGTTTACACTTACATCGTAAACGAAATGTGAATCAAATGCATCGGTTCCTACTTGCAAAAACAGGTTCAAAAAAATGGCTCTGAGCACTATGGGACTCAACTGCTATGGTTATCAGTCCCCTAGAACTTAGAACTACTTAAACCTAACTAACCTAAGGACATCACACACATCCATGCCCGAGGCAGGATTCGAACCTGCAAAAACAGGCACACATGATATTTTTCGATTATGGCGCCATTTACCACCGATGGGAAACAATCCCTTGAGTAAACCGTACGTATTTTTTGGCGTAGAATCCGAATGTGCTAAAAAAATAGGATTTCCCATATGAAAATACGTAGGTGATCCCGCCCACGTAGGAAGAGTGATAAGGAGAAAGCCAATTGCAGCAGAGATAGACGTCAACATTACAAATACAAACTTTTAACCTAGAACACTATTTTCGTGCGATGAGTCGTTTCCAAGATACTTACACTACTAGCCATTAAAATTGCTACACCACGAAGATGACGCGCTACAGACGCGAAATTTCACCGGCACGAAGAAGATGCTGTGATATGCAAATGATTAACTTTTCAGAGCATTCACACAAGGTTGGCGCCGGTGGCGACACCTACAACGTGCTGACATGAGGAAAGTTTCCAAACGATTTCTCATACACAAACAGCAGTTGACCGGCGTTGCCGTTGTGAAACGTTGTTGTGATATCTCGTGTAAGGAAGAGAAATGTGTACCATCACGTTTCCGACTTTGATAAAGGTCGGATTGTAGCCTATCGCGATTGCTGTTTATCGTATCGCGCGTTAGCAGAATATGGAATTGGTGGGTTCAGGAGGGTAATACGGAACGCCGTGCTGGATCCCAACGGCCTCGTATCACTAGCAGTCGAGATGACAGGCATCTTATCCGCATGGCTGTAACGGATTGTGCAGCCACGTTTCGATCCCTGAGTCAACAGATGGGGACGTTTGCAAGGCAACAACCATCTGCACGAACAGTTCGACGACGTTTGCAGCAGTATGGACTATCAGCTCGGAGACCATGGCTGCGGTTACCCTTGACGCTGCGTCAATGACAGGAGGGCCTGCGATGGTGTACTCAACGACGAACCTGGGTGCACGAATGGCAAAACATAATTTTTTTTCGGATGAATCCAGGATCTGTTTACAGCATCATGATGGTCGCATCCGTGTTTGGCGACATCGCGGTGGACGCACATTGGAAGCGCGTATTCCTGATCGCCATACTGGCGTATCACCCGACGTGACGGTGTGGGGTGCCATTGCTTACACGTCTCGGTCACCTCTTGTTCGCACTGACGGCAATTTGAACAGTGGACGTTACATTTCACATGCGTTACGACCCGTGGCTCTACCCTTCATTCGAGCCCTGAAAAACCTACATTTCAGCAGGATAATGCACGACCGCATGTTGCAGGTCCTGTACGGGCCTTTCTGAATACAAAAAATGTTCGACTGCTGCCCTGGCCAGCACATTCTCCAGATGTCTCATCAATTGAAAACGTCTGGTCAATGGTGGCCGAGCAACTGGCTCGTCACAATACGCCAGTCACTACTCGTGATGAACTGTGGTATCGTGTTGAAGCTGCAAGGGCAGCTGTACCTGTACACACCATCCAAGCTCTGTTTGACTCAATACCCAGGCGTATCAAGGCCGTTATTATGGCCAGAGGTGGTTGTTCTGGGTACTGATTTCTCAGGATCTATGCACCCACGTTGCGTGAAAATGTAATCACATGTCAGTTCTAGTATAATATATTTGCCCAATGATTACCCGTTCATCATCTGCATTTCTTCTTGGTGTAGCAATTTTAATGGCCAGTAGTGTAGTTTTCTCAAGTTAAATTAAAACGGAAAAAATCGCAATACCAAGAAGGAATTTGCGACATACACGAAAGTTAGTACGCGTGTTTCTACATCTGTATGATGACATTTATTCTAAATTTCGCGTCAGTCGCATAGGAGTGGCGCTACTAACTCCACTGTAACGATGCAAATCAGTTTTAGCTGCAGGTAAACCTTTCGGTACGTGGGGTCGTGGTCCCAGAAACTCTTCTGTTCCTGAAGTTTCGTCTAGGACTGCGTTTGGTTTGCTCAGGTTTGCTTTAAATACGCGCTGTAACGGTCGTGGGGGTTAATTGCCTTTAAGATTGGACGTGGTGACTCGCTGTTTATCAATAATGTCTTTAAGACTACTAAGAGTCCATTGTCATCACTTCTTCGTTTTGAACGAGAGCGTCATCCACAATCAGCGTTAACCGTACGTATATTTACGGATCAAGTGCAGCAGACGTGGATCTCAACATCGCAAACCAACAATAGGCATCTGTAAAACACACAGCAGGTACGTTTTCATGTTTATATTCAACATTCTGGAAAGTACACCGGTTATTAATGTACCAGCGTTTCACTTTAGCAGTGGCTTATCTCATGCGTACCCTAATTTGTTGTTTTGCGTTGTTAATCACTTACATGCCATCTGGCAAATGTATTCCCGAGAACTTTCAGTTCTCTGCTTTAATTACTTTTCGGTGTTGCGATTTTTTCCCTTTACCATATATAGTGTGTGAGTGTGCTACACATATGATAATGACGCGCCGAGTATCCGCACGGTCTGAGCGCGTCTTGTCACGGTCCGCCCGACTCCCCCCGTCCAAGGTTCAAAATGGCTCTGAGCTTTATGGGACTCAACTGCTGAGGTCATAAGTCCCCTACAACTTAGAACTACTTAAACCTAACTAACCTAAGGACAACACACACATTCATGCCCGAGGCAGGATTCGAACCTGCGACCGTAGCGGTCCCGCTGTTCCAGACTGTAGCGCCAGAACCGCTCGGCCACCAGCGGCCGGCTCCGATTTTTCCATATGATACTAATTTATTGGACATTCCATTCCAAACGTCATGCACTGGAAGCTAAGTACGTAAGTATTTTAATCACGTGTAATTTTGAGCCTCGGGATGTAAGACGACGTGCAGTGAATCGAGTGGCCACAGAATGAAATAGCCTCCCTTTACACGCTGCATTAACATGCTTATAATTTGCAGTCATTTGAGTACCCCTTTTTAATTGCTTTTGAATATATTAATGTAGGTTTCATACTGTATACCCTACAGTCACATGCACATTCACGGGTGATTCCTATAAGGAACAAATTAAACAAGTTAATATACTCAAATGTTGCACCGTTGCAACATTTTCAGATTAGTAACCACTCAGTTAGGTTACCCTGCGAGCATTAGTTATGTCACACGATATAAAACCTAATTATATCTTAGAATTGGCATACCATGCCCGGACACTTCAACTAGCACTTAAATACAACTAAAACTGTAGACTTTTAGTTTGCGTCACAACGAAAATCTTTTTGTAAATAAGTTCTACAAAACTGCAAGCAGTCACTTTTTTGAATAATTATGTTTTATTCCATGAACCGGTTTTCGAACCTTTTCAGGTTCATCTTCAGATGGTTTCAAGAAGTTACATCATTATTGCTAGCATAATGATGGGTGCTGGCTCTATGACAAAAAGACGGAACACACTTTAATGTATCACCATGACTATAGCTTATCTGTCGATATGGATGTTAATTTAGTTTTTTACTTCCTGTGACAGTATAGGCAGCTTTTTCCGGTTAGTGTCCATATGTCTGCCTCCATTTTGATGTCCGGTTGTTGTATCACTACACACATTTCCACACAAACTATATTGAGTACACTCTGACAGCGAGACTTTTCCAGCATCCAGCATGCGCTATACAACTGTTGCTTGTAACAAAGGTCTTGACAGAAAGATATGGCGTAGGCCTACTTTGCACAGAGCTGTAATTTGTTCTTCTTTACACGTATTAAGGTCGATATAAGGGCAAATATTTTAATCAGACTGGCGATAACATGAGAGTACAAAATAAAATAAATAAATAAACTACTACAAGAACAAACTTTAGGTGATCTGATATCTTATTTCTATTTCTATATTACGTATAATACAGGCAGTTTATAGCGTTTTTATTTATTTGTTTACTTATCTTTTTATTTTTTTATGTGATTGGCATTAACGTGAATATCGATGAATCAATGCTACATAGTTATTGTATCTGCAGTGAGATGCAGCTGTCTGTTAGACTAGGACATTTATATTTAAATTTAAATTAATAACTAACCTTCAGATGAACTGTTGACTTATTTCTGTTGTTATGTTAACATCATCTGGGGTATTAGCAAGAGCAGATTCTGTTTATTTTAGCTAAAGGAATCTGTGTAAAAGTTATAGTGATTGTAATGGACTAAAGCTGTTTGTATGGCTGTACACTTTATATTTAAACACCATGAACAAGAGTTATTTAACTGTTGACTTATTTTTATTCTAAAATTAAAGTGATCTGGAATATTGGTAAAGGAATCTTCTGTTTGTTCCAGCTAGAAGCAATATGTATAAAAGTACTGATGTATGTTAGTAGTAGAGGGCTTTAACATTTAGAAGTATAGTACAGATTTTATTCTGTGGTAGGATATTACATTGGCACCAATGTAGGTAGGATGTAAGGAGGGGGAGGGGGTCGTTGCAGGAGGGGGGGGGTGGAGAGGCGGTGTAGGATTCGTAGAGTGGTTATTTGTTTTGAACTAGTAGATCTTAAAGGTCTGAAGGAAAAATTTGTTTCTCAGTTCAGTTGATCATTGAGTCAGGTGCTGTATTTGTGTAGATAAATGTTTCAGTTTCTTCAAGAAGGTCAAGTATTGTGGCTTTGTTGGCAAAATGGAGTATTTGTAGATTCTCTTCTGTGTTGTTTACAGAATGATTGTGTTGGGCAAGATGTGAGGCAAAGCTGGACTTATTAAGATGGAGTGCATCTATGTGTTCTTTAAATCTTATTGTGAAGCTTCTACCAGTTTGTCCAATGTAGAAGCTTGGACATGAGTTGCAAATGAGCTTGTACACACCTCACTTTTGATACTGTTTTATAGTGGTTTCGGTGCTGTGTGTGATTTTAATTTGTATTTGGTTGTTGTTGAAGAAACTTATTTTTATGTTGTATGTCTTGAAGAGGTTGGCAATTTGGTCAAAAATGTCCCCTAGGAAAGGAAGAGTTATAAATGTGGTCTTCTTGTTTGTGGGTGGTTGTTCAGCAGTTGGTTGATTTAATTTTGCTGTATGGATTAGTTTATCTATTATTGCAGGGTTGTTCCCATTGCTGGAGCCAATTGATTTAAAAATTTCAGTTTCTTTTTGTCTTTCATTTGTGTCCATTGGGGTTTTAGGCACGCGATTAACCATTGTTCTGAAGAATGCTTTCTTATGTTGGTCTGGATGGCAGGAGGATTTGTGTATGGTAAAACTTGTATTTGTTGTATTTTTGAAAATTTGAAATTTATGCTTTTGATTTTTATTTGAGATTGTTAGATCTAGATAGTTAATGCCTTCTGGTGTTTCATGTTCTACTGTGAATTGAATTTTATTGTGTATTTTATTAAGTTCTTTGGCTAGATTATCTATTTCTTCTGTTGTTCCATTGAACGGAAAGAGAGTGTCATCAGCATAGCGTTTGTAATAAAGCAGCTTACCTTTTAGTTGGGTTTGGGAGATAAAAAGTTGTTTTCAAGGTTATTGATGTATATGTCTGCTAGCAAGCCTTCAAGACAACTACCCATTACCAATCCATCTTCCTGAATGTAGAGCTTGTAGTTGAACAGGAAGTAGTTGTGAGATAATATAAGCTCCAGGATCTCTAAGAGTTCATAGGTTTCAGCTGTACCCATTGTCCCATGTTTGAGTAAGTTATTTCTTTTTAAACTAATTGTTTCTTTGACAGGTATGTTTGTATATAAGTTGAGTAGGTCAAGAGATGCAAATTTGGCTGTGACAGGGCTGGGGATATCTTTTATACTATTGATGAGCTCATATCTGTTTTTGATGGAGAAGTTATTTTCAAATACATATGCCTTATCGATAATATCATTAAGTTTCTTGGTGATTTTGTAGCTTGGACTATTGATGGAGTTCACAATGGGACGTATCAGATATTCTGGTTTGTGCATCTTAGGCTGTGATCTCAGTTTTGATGCTGATGGGTTCATCACTATACAGTGCTTTGCTTCTAATGGTGTCAACAAGAAGTTGCAGCCTTTAAGCAATTTTTTAAATTTTATCATGGAATTTGGGAGTAGGGTAATGTGCTATTTCCTTTATGTTATTGTTTCTGAAGAATTCGCAAGTTTTGCTAATGTAGTTTGATTCATATATGACAACAGCTGTGTTGCCTTTGTCTGCTCTGTCAATGAGGGCATTTTGAGTTGAAAGTTTCTTGTTTATGCCACATAAAGTCCTATGTTCAGTATTCATCTTACTGTACATATTGTTCTGGTGAATGTTTCTCATAATGTTGTTGTTTGCCTTATGAGCTATAGCATTTTGCTCATTGTGTTTTAGTTTAGCTGCTGTGCATGCAATTTTTGTGCTAACTGCGAGCCACCTGTTGCCAGATGATGCCACGCACAGATTTTCTACTTATCGTTTGACTCGCCCCGGAGCTCACTAATTTACGAGACTTGTGCAACTTCTGTGTGGCCAGCTAGAAAACTGAGGTGACACGCGCAGTGTCTCAGTGTCTAATTTTTAGATGTAGTGTTAGAAATATATATAATTTTGAACTGCTGAATATCAAGTGATCAACTTTTCTCCAGCGACCTAAAAGCAGCACATAAATAAAAAATTCAGATAAGTGTCGCTTGCTTCTTACTTGCCGCGCGGGGTAACCGCGTGGTTTTACGCGCCCTGCCACGATTCGCGCGCCTCCCTCCGTCGGAGGTTCGAGTCCTGCCTCAGGCATCGGCGTGTGTGTTGTCCTTAGCAGAAGTTAGTTTAAGTTAGATTAAATAGTGACCGATGATCTCAGCAGTTTGGTCCCATAATCCTTACCACAAATTTCAGCTATTTAACTGCCCACGTCGTGTTGTGCCGACCCCACTGTAGCTTGAATGGATTTTTAAGTCTGTTTTATATGCCCGACTTCTAATTTCACCACACAGGTCTCCAGGGTTGAGCAGTTATCGCCCGATGACGACACGCAATACAGTTTGTTAAAGCGGAGTTCGCCGTTATTAATTACGTTTTTCGATTTAATTTTATTACTCGTACAGAGACTCAACGTTACTTTGTTTAACAGCGCGTCGTCAAAATAAGTATGAAATGCTAATGTCTTTGCAATACATAATGTCGACTATTGAGTTAAAGTTCGTACCCATTTTACCATTTTAGAGAAGAGAAACCTTAAGCGCTTCTGCTTCTATAGTCTCAGTATCAAATGTTCACTAATTTCAATTTACTTCCTATCTCAGCTCCGTATTTAACACAAATTATATATCAATGTCATTTTAGAGATTTATGTCGGTTCCACACTAACAGAATAACACGTAATTGTCATTTAACACCACTTTCATTAATGATCGTTTTTCTTATGACGTAAATGTTAATGAATGATCACTATCTAGGAGGAAAGAGGGATTGATCCTAATCATGAGATAATAGTTTTTAATGAGCCCGCAGTCGTTAATTAAATAAAAAGTTACGTTCATGGAAGATATGCGAACAACTTTCGTTACGTCCGTTTTCACGTATCTGTCGAAACTAATCCTGTCGCCCACAATTCAAATTAACACTGACGTTAAACCCTTTTGTCGGAACATCGAATCGTAACTATTATGTGAAAGTTTATTCTAGCCCCCGAATTAATTCCTTTCGGATACGCGCACGACCGAACAGCAGAACGGAACACAAACGACTTGTTTTAACAACCGAACAACGCAATGACGTTACATTACGACAATGTCCGCCCAATGAACATCTGTTTGACTTTATCTTCTCTACTCTGCTTAGTTAAAATAATTCCTAATCACAATTTATTCAGCTATTTAACGAAAACATCTAACAAAAAATAAAATAAATTTATAAATTTATTCCAACGTAAAACATCCGTTATAACGGAGAGTGGCGGACGGTACTCTGTATCACCACTTGTCATTTACTTTCCTGTTAATGTCTGGATGCGTCCATACGAGCCCTGATTTCTCGTATCTTATTTTCGTGGTCCATAGGCGAAATGTATATCACCGGCAGCAGAACCGTTGTGGGGTCGGCTTCATATTCCAGTCTTCTATTTTTCTCAATAACGTTCCTAGAAAAGAACGTCGCCTTCCCTCCAGGGATTCTATTTTAGATTTCCGAAGCATCTCCGTAGCTCCTGCGTGTCGTTCGAACCTACTGGTAACATGGGGCGCAGCCCGCCTCTGAACTTCTTGGATGTCTGACTTTAATCCCACGTGGTAAGGATCCCAAACAATCGAGCAGTATTGAAGAATAGGTTGCACTAGCGCCCTATGTCCGGTCTCCTTTAGAGACGGATCACGGTTCCCCAAGATTCTTCCAATAAACAGCAGCTGTCCGATCACCTTTCCTACCACGATCCGCACGTGTTCGTTCCATGTCATATCGCTTTTTAGCATTACCCCCATACATTTAAACGACGTGACTGTGACCTGGGACACTACCAATGCTGTATCCCAACATTAAGGGTTTGTTTTTCATACTCAGCTTCATTGCCTTCGATTGTTCTACGTTTAGAGACAGCTACTATTCGTCACACCAACTACAAAATTTTTCTAAGCCGTCTTGTATCCTCCTACAGTCACTCAATTCTGACGCCTTCCGTACACCACAGCATTATCATCAAACAACCGTAGATTGCTACCCACCCTCTTCGCCATATCATTTATATATACAGGGTGAAAAGTATTTAAACCGACAAAATCTGGGAGGTTGTAGGGGACATAAAAACAAATATTTTTCCCTACAGTCATTTTTTCCTATGAAGAGTATTTAAACCGGTAGAGGAAGATTTCTCTGGCGGCAAATTAATTAAACCAACAAACACTTTTCCATTTTTTTATGACCAAGAGACAACAAATTAACACAATCCAATTTCAATTACAGTAGTTTTTCAAAAATGGTTCCATTGACACGTAAACAAAGGTTACACGTCGGATCATGTTCTGTCTGACACGGCCAAAAACCCCAGGAGTATCCTGAATTGTTCCTGCTGCTGCTACTATCCGGGCAGTCAGATCCTCTTCTGATGCAACAGTGGTTGCGTAAACAAGGTTGCGCATCTCTCCCCACACAAAAAAGTCCGGAGGGGATGTATCTGGGGATCGACCAGGCCATGGTACAGGACCACCACTGCCAATACACGTTTCTGGGAACTGTCGGTCCAGGAATCGACGCACACGACGACTGAAATGTGCCGGCGCCCCGTTTTGTTGGAACCACATGCGTTGTCTTGTGGGGAGCGGGACGTCTTCCAGCAATTCTGGCAATGCCCTGGCGAGAAAATTGGAATAGTTCCTGCCATTTAATGGCCTAGGTAGCAGACACGGCCCAATTAAACAGTTCCCAACAACACCGACCCACACATTAACGAAGAACCCCACTAGATGAGCGCTAGTAACTGCGGCATGTGGGTTATCCTCACTCCAAACATGCGAATTGTGCATGTTGAAGACTCCATCAAGCCCGAACGTTGTTCATCGGTAAACAACACAGAGGATAGAAATGTAGGATGCATTTCACACTGTTCCAGGTATTACTGAGAAAACTGTGCTCTGGGTGGGTAATCAACTGGTTCCAGGTTGTCGACACGCTCTAAGTGAAATGGACGTAACAATTGCTCTCGAAGGACTGTTCTTACATTCGTCTGATTCGTGCCCATGTTACGTGCAATTGTACGAGTGCTGATTGAAGGATCCCGCTCCACATGCTGCAAGAGAGCTTCCTCAAATTGCAGCTCGTCCGTTGTGGTCCGCTACGTAGTGCGCACCAGCCATATCAGTGTACTCACTCCAGGTGTATCACTCCATTAGTAAACAGAGACAGTGCAATACTACCCTGGTGGACAGCAGTTGCCTGCAACTGAAGAGCGTAATACGCCCTCCAGATCATAATACGGCCTCTAACAACTGAAGAGCGTAATACGGTCTCCACCGGTTTAAATAATCCTCATAGGAAAAAATGACATTAGGAAAAAATATTTGTTTTGATGTCCCCTACAACCTCCCAGAGTTTGTCGGTTTAAATACTTTTCATCCGGTATAGAAAAGATAGCGACCCTATCACACTTCCCTGGGCCACTTCCGACGGTACCGTTGCCTCTGATGAGCACTCGCCGTCGTGGTCAACATACTGGGTTGTGTTACTTAGGAAAACTTCCAGCCACTCACATATGTGGGAAACTGTTCCGTATTCTCATAGCTTCGTTAAACATCTGATGTGGAAAACCGTGTCATACGCTTTCCGAAAATCTAGAAATGT
>NW_026045700.1:0-62707 GCF_023898315.1 Schistocerca nitens
CCGGGCGGCGGGGGGACCGCGCGGGGTGTGTGGCAGTGTCCTGCTGGACCGACGGAAGCTTTCTCACCTGCCTGACACACGCCGCGCCGCGCTTTTCAGATATTTGCGTAATTTGCGCGGTGCACTCTCGCCTGTCCCCTCCCCTTCCGTCCCGACTTGTCTCGACTTTGCTCGACTGCCGCTCGCTGCCGCTCGGGTCGCGGTCCATATGACGGCACAAGCACGACAAACATCTGCGAGACGGGCGCGGGCCTGACCGGCGTGTCCGAGACGCCGTGGGCGGCCGTTGGGAGCTACTAGAGCAGCGCTGTGGCGTGCCATGGAAACAAGGACAGAAGACACAGGAGGTTCGACAAAGCATCCAAAACAATAAGCCCCGTCGTATTCCGGAACACTTTCGCCGTTTCATACTGTTTTGTTATTTCCAGAGACACTTTGGAAATCTTCCTAGGCACACTCTTCTTCAAACTGAGTTTCTTAACATCGTACCTTATGCTTAATACAACAGTTTTAAATCACTGTGGAAACATCTTTGTCACATCGCAAAGGCAGCATGAAAAGAGGGCTGGCAGGGGTAGCGACTAAAAAGCAAAAAATGAAGGCAGCCAGAGTTCCCAGGCGGTCACCGATCCGAGTACTAACGTTGTTGCTTGACTTCGGTGATCGGACGAGAACGGCAGATTTTTTTTTTTTTTTCCTTCCTTTTTGTTTATTTATTTACTTTGTGGAATTTACCACTGCTACTAAACAGTAGGCCCTGACGTATTTCAGAACTCATCTGTCGATTCGTAGTGTGTTGTTATTTTCGAGGCGTTCTAGCACTCTTGTTTCGCGCATTCTTGCTCAAACTGAGTTCATTACTGTAGTTTCGTATCTTACGTTTGATACAGTACTTTAAAATGCTTGTGGAAGCATCTTTGTCACACCTGAAAGTTAGTATGAAAAAGAGGCCTCGCAGGTGTGGCGACGTAAAAGTTAAAAAATGAGATAGAGCCAACAGCACCCGGTGTTCCCAGGCGGTCACCCATCCAAGTACTAACCGGGCCCGATGTTGCTTAACTTCGGTGATCGGACGAGAACCGGTGTATTCAACATGGTATGGCCGTTGGCGTCCTTATAACGTAGCCGCACGGCAGAAGAAGCATTCGCCCCTTCTCCCAACACACGCAATCGCCGTTTTCCGTGGCACATTTGACGCAAAGCACGTCCTTCCACCTCGAAGCGACGCGCAGTGCGGCGCGCCGCCACGTGGGTGAGACGCACAACACAGCACAGCTGCTCGTTGCACCGCCTGTCTATCATTCGTTTGGTTGGTGCGTGCGGCCTCCGACACTCGCGGGCGACGCATCTTGTGGGGCTTGCGCGTGGCCGGGCGGCGGGGGGACCGCGCGGGGTGTGGCAGTGTCCTGCTGGACCGACGGAAGCTTTCTCACCTGCCTGACACACGCCGCGCCGCGCTTTTCAGATATTTGCGTAATTTGCGCGGTGCACTCTCGCCTGTCCCCTCCCCTTCCGTCCCGACTTGTCTCGACTTTGCTCGACTGCCGCTCGCTGCCGCTCGGGTCGCGGTCCATATGACGGCACAAGCACGACAAACATCTGCGAGACGGGCGCGGGCCTGACCGGCGTGTCCGAGACGCCGTGGGCGGCCGTTGGGAGCTACTAGAGCAGCGCTGTGGCGTGCCATGGAAACAAGGACAGAAGACACAGGAGGTTCGACAAAGCATCCAAAACAATAAGCCCCGTCGTATTCCGGAACACTTTCGCCGTTTCATACTGTTTTGTTATTTCCAGAGACACTTTGGAAATCTTCCTAGGCACACTCTTCTTCAAACTGAGTTTCTTAACATCGTACCTTATGCTTAATACAACAGTTTTAAATCACTGTGGAAACATCTTTGTCACATCGCAAAGGCAGCATGAAAAGAGGGCTGGCAGGGGTAGCGACTAAAAAGCAAAAAATGAAGGCAGCCAGAGTTCCCAGGCGGTCACCGATCCGAGTACTAACGTTGTTGCTTGACTTCGGTGATCGGACGAGAACGGCAGATTTTTTTTTTTTTTTCCTTCCTTTTTGTTTATTTATTTACTTTGTGGAATTTACCACTGCTACTAAACAGTAGGCCCTGACGTATTTCAGAACTCATCTGTCGATTCGTAGTGTGTTGTTATTTTCGAGGCGTTCTAGCACTCTTGTTTCGCGCATTCTTGCTCAAACTGAGTTCATTACTGTAGTTTCGTATCTTACGTTTGATACAGTACTTTAAAATGCTTGTGGAAGCATCTTTGTCACACCTGAAAGTTAGTATGAAAAAGAGGCCTCGCAGGTGTGGCGACGTAAAAGTTAAAAAATGAGATAGAGCCAACAGCACCCGGTGTTCCCAGGCGGTCACCCATCCAAGTACTAACCGGGCCCGATGTTGCTTAACTTCGGTGATCGGACGAGAACCGGTGTATTCAACATGGTATGGCCGTTGGCGTCCTTATAACGTAGCCGCACGGCAGAAGAAGCATTCGCCCCTTCTCCCAACACACGCAATCGCCGTTTTCCGTGGCACATTTGACGCAAAGCACGTCCTTCCACCTCGAAGGCGACGCGCAGTGCGGCGCGCCGCCACGTGGGTGAGACGCACAACACAGCACAGCTGCTCGTTGCACCGCCTGTCTATCATTCGTTTGGTTGGTGCGTGCGGCCTCCGACACTCGCGGGCGACGCATCTTGTGGGGCTTGCGCGTGGCCGGGCGGCGGGGGGACCGCGCGGGGTGTGGCAGTGTCCTGCTGGACCGACGGAAGCTTTCTCACCTGCCTGACACACGCCGCGCCGCGCTTTTCAGATATTTGCGTAATTTGCGCGGTGCACTCTCGCCTGTCCCCTCCCCTTCCGTCCCGACTTGTCTCGACTTTGCTCGACTGCCGCTCGCTGCCGCTCGGGTCGCGGTCCATATGACGGCACAAGCACGACAAACATCTGCGAGACGGGCGCGGGCCTGACCGGCGTGTCCGAGACGCCGTGGGCGGCCGTTGGGAGCTACTAGAGCAGCGCTGTGGCGTGCCATGGAAACAAGGACAGAAGACACAGGAGGTTCGACAAAGCATCCAAAACAATAAGCCCCGTCGTATTCCGGAACACTTTCGCCGTTTCATACTGTTTTGTTATTTCCAGAGACACTTTGGAAATCTTCCTAGGCACACTCTTCTTCAAACTGAGTTTCTTAACATCGTACCTTATGCTTAATACAACAGTTTTAAATCACTGTGGAAACATCTTTGTCACATCGCAAAGGCAGCATGAAAAGAGGGCTGGCAGGGGTAGCGACTAAAAAGCAAAAAATGAAGGCAGCCAGAGTTCCCAGGCGGTCACCGATCCGAGTACTAACGTTGTTGCTTGACTTCGGTGATCGGACGAGAACGGCAGATTTTTTTTTTTTTTTCCTTCCTTTTTGTTTATTTATTTACTTTGTGGAATTTACCACTGCTACTAAACAGTAGGCCCTGACGTATTTCAGAACTCATCTGTCGATTCGTAGTGTGTTGTTATTTTCGAGGCGTTCTAGCACTCTTGTTTCGCGCATTCTTGCTCAAACTGAGTTCATTACTGTAGTTTCGTATCTTACGTTTGATACAGTACTTTAAAATGCTTGTGGAAGCATCTTTGTCACACCTGAAAGTTAGTATGAAAAAGAGGCCTCGCAGGTGTGGCGACGTAAAAGTTAAAAAATGAGATAGAGCCAACAGCACCCGGTGTTCCCAGGCGGTCACCCATCCAAGTACTAACCGGGCCCGATGTTGCTTAACTTCGGTGATCGGACGAGAACCGGTGTATTCAACATGGTATGGCCGTTGGCGTCCTTATAACGTAGCCGCACGGCAGAAGAAGCATTCGCCCCTTCTCCCAACACACGCAATCGCCGTTTTCCGTGGCACATTTGACGCAAAGCACGTCCTTCCACCTCGAAGGCGACGCGCAGTGCGGCGCGCCGCCACGTGGTGAGACGCACAACACAGCACAGCTGCTCGTTGCACCGCCTGTCTATCATTCGTTTGGTTGGTGCGTGCGGCCTCCGACACTCGCGGGCGACGCATCTTGTGGGGCTTGCGCGTGGCCGGGCGGCGGGGGGACCGCGCGGGGTGTGGCAGTGTCCTGCTGGACCGACGGAAGCTTTCTCACCTGCCTGACACACGCCGCGCCGCGCTTTTCAGATATTTGCGTAATTTGCGCGGTGCACTCTCGCCTGTCCCCTCCCCTTCCGTCCCGACTTGTCTCGACTTTGCTCGACTGCCGCTCGCTGCCGCTCGGGTCGCGGTCCATATGACGGCACAAGCACGACAAACATCTGCGAGACGGGCGCGGGCCTGACCGGCGTGTCCGAGACGCCGTGGGCGGCCGTTGGGAGCTACTAGAGCAGCGCTGTGGCGTGCCATGGAAACAAGGACAGAAGACACAGGAGGTTCGACAAAGCATCCAAAACAATAAGCCCCGTCGTATTCCGGAACACTTTCGCCGTTTCATACTGTTTTGTTATTTCCAGAGACACTTTGGAAATCTTCCTAGGCACACTCTTCTTCAAACTGAGTTTCTTAACATCGTACCTTATGCTTAATACAACAGTTTTAAATCACTGTGGAAACATCTTTGTCACATCGCAAAGGCAGCATGAAAAGAGGGCTGGCAGGGGTAGCGACTAAAAAGCAAAAAATGAAGGCAGCCAGAGTTCCCAGGCGGTCACCGATCCGAGTACTAACGTTGTTGCTTGACTTCGGTGATCGGACGAGAACGGCAGATTTTTTTTTTTTTTTCCTTCCTTTTTGTTTATTTATTTACTTTGTGGAATTTACCACTGCTACTAAACAGTAGGCCCTGACGTATTTCAGAACTCATCTGTCGATTCGTAGTGTGTTGTTATTTTCGAGGCGTTCTAGCACTCTTGTTTCGCGCATTCTTGCTCAAACTGAGTTCATTACTGTAGTTTCGTATCTTACGTTTGATACAGTACTTTAAAATGCTTGTGGAAGCATCTTTGTCACACCTGAAAGTTAGTATGAAAAAGAGGCCTCGCAGGTGTGGCGACGTAAAAGTTAAAAAATGAGATAGAGCCAACAGCACCCGGTGTTCCCAGGCGGTCACCCATCCAAGTACTAACCGGGCCCGATGTTGCTTAACTTCGGTGATCGGACGAGAACCGGTGTATTCAACATGGTATGGCCGTTGGCGTCCTTATAACGTAGCCGCACGGCAGAAGAAGCATTCGCCCCTTCTCCCAACACACGCAATCGCCGTTTTCCGTGGCACATTTGACGCAAAGCACGTCCTTCCACCTCGAAGGCGACGCGCAGTGCGGCGCGCCGCCACGTGGGTGAGACGCACAACACAGCACAGCTGCTCGTTGCACCGCCTGTCTATCATTCGTTTGGTTGGTGCGTGCGGCCTCCGACACTCGCGGGCGACGCATCTTGTGGGGCTTGCGCGTGGCCGGGCGGCGGGGGGACCGCGCGGGGTGTGGCAGTGTCCTGCTGGACCGACGGAAGCTTTCTCACCTGCCTGACACACGCCGCGCCGCGCTTTTCAGATATTTGCGTAATTTGCGCGGTGCACTCTCGCCTGTCCCCTCCCCTTCCGTCCCGACTTGTCTCGACTTTGCTCGACTGCCGCTCGCTGCCGCTCGGGTCGCGGTCCATATGACGGCACAAGCACGACAAACATCTGCGAGACGGGCGCGGGCCTGACCGGCGTGTCCGAGACGCCGTGGGCGGCCGTTGGGAGCTACTAGAGCAGCGCTGTGGCGTGCCATGGAAACAAGGACAGAAGACACAGGAGGTTCGACAAAGCATCCAAAACAATAAGCCCCGTCGTATTCCGGAACACTTTCGCCGTTTCATACTGTTTTGTTATTTCCAGAGACACTTTGGAAATCTTCCTAGGCACACTCTTCTTCAAACTGAGTTTCTTAACATCGTACCTTATGCTTAATACAACAGTTTTAAATCACTGTGGAAACATCTTTGTCACATCGCAAAGGCAGCATGAAAAGAGGGCTGGCAGGGGTAGCGACTAAAAAGCAAAAAATGAAGGCAGCCAGAGTTCCCAGGCGGTCACCGATCCGAGTACTAACGTTGTTGCTTGACTTCGGTGATCGGACGAGAACGGCAGATTTTTTTTTTTTTTTTCCTTCCTTTTTGTTTATTTATTTACTTTGTGGAATTTACCACTGCTACTAAACAGTAGGCCCTGACGTATTTCAGAACTCATCTGTCGATTCGTAGTGTGTTGTTATTTTCGAGGCGTTCTAGCACTCTTGTTTCGCGCATTCTTGCTCAAACTGAGTTCATTACTGTAGTTTCGTATCTTACGTTTGATACAGTACTTTAAAATGCTTGTGGAAGCATCTTTGTCACACCTGAAAGTTAGTATGAAAAAGAGGCCTCGCAGGTGTGGCGACGTAAAAGTTAAAAAATGAGATAGAGCCAACAGCACCCGGTGTTCCCAGGCGGTCACCCATCCAAGTACTAACCGGGCCCGATGTTGCTTAACTTCGGTGATCGGACGAGAACCGGTGTATTCAACATGGTATGGCCGTTGGCGTCCTTATAACGTAGCCGCACGGCAGAAGAAGCATTCGCCCCTTCTCCCAACACACGCAATCGCCGTTTTCCGTGGCACATTTGACGCAAAGCACGTCCTTCCACCTCGAAGGCGACGCGCAGTGCGGCGCGCCGCCACGTGGGTGAGACGCACAACACAGCACAGCTGCTCGTTGCACCGCCTGTCTATCATTCGTTTGGTTGGTGCGTGCGGCCTCCGACACTCGCGGGCGACGCATCTTGTGGGGCTTGCGCGTGGCCGGGCGGCGGGGGGACCGCGCGGGGTGTGGCAGTGTCCTGCTGGACCGACGGAAGCTTTCTCACCTGCCTGACACACGCCGCGCCGCGCTTTTCAGATATTTGCGTAATTTGCGCGGTGCACTCTCGCCTGTCCCCTCCCCTTCCGTCCCGACTTGTCTCGACTTTGCTCGACTGCCGCTCGCTGCCGCTCGGGTCGCGGTCCATATGACGGCACAAGCACGACAAACATCTGCGAGACGGGCGCGGGCCTGACCGGCGTGTCCGAGACGCCGTGGGCGGCCGTTGGGAGCTACTAGAGCAGCGCTGTGGCGTGCCATGGAAACAAGGACAGAAGACACAGGAGGTTCGACAAAGCATCCAAAACAATAAGCCCCGTCGTATTCCGGAACACTTTCGCCGTTTCATACTGTTTTGTTATTTCCAGAGACACTTTGGAAATCTTCCTAGGCACACTCTTCTTCAAACTGAGTTTCTTAACATCGTACCTTATGCTTAATACAACAGTTTTAAATCACTGTGGAAACATCTTTGTCACATCGCAAAGGCAGCATGAAAAGAGGGCTGGCAGGGGTAGCGACTAAAAAGCAAAAAATGAAGGCAGCCAGAGTTCCCAGGCGGTCACCGATCCGAGTACTAACGTTGTTGCTTGACTTCGGTGATCGGACGAGAACGGCAGATTTTTTTTTTTTTTTCCTTCCTTTTTGTTTATTTATTTACTTTGTGGAATTTACCACTGCTACTAAACAGTAGGCCCTGACGTATTTCAGAACTCATCTGTCGATTCGTAGTGTGTTGTTATTTTCGAGGCGTTCTAGCACTCTTGTTTCGCGCATTCTTGCTCAAACTGAGTTCATTACTGTAGTTTCGTATCTTACGTTTGATACAGTACTTTAAAATGCTTGTGGAAGCATCTTTGTCACACCTGAAAGTTAGTATGAAAAAGAGGCCTCGCAGGTGTGGCGACGTAAAAGTTAAAAAATGAGATAGAGCCAACAGCACCCGGTGTTCCCAGGCGGTCACCCATCCAAGTACTAACCGGGCCCGATGTTGCTTAACTTCGGTGATCGGACGAGAACCGGTGTATTCAACATGGTATGGCCGTTGGCGTCCTTATAACGTAGCCGCACGGCAGAAGAAGCATTCGCCCCTTCTCCCAACACACGCAATCGCCGTTTTCCGTGGCACATTTGACGCAAAGCACGTCCTTCCACCTCGAAGGCGACGCGCAGTGCGGCGCGCCGCCACGTGGGTGAGACGCACAACACAGCACAGCTGCTCGTTGCACCGCCTGTCTATCATTCGTTTGGTTGGTGCGTGCGGCCTCCGACACTCGCGGGCGACGCATCTTGTGGGGCTTGCGCGTGGCCGGGCGGCGGGGGGACCGCGCGGGGTGTGGCAGTGTCCTGCTGGACCGACGGAAGCTTTCTCACCTGCCTGACACACGCCGCGCCGCGCTTTTCAGATATTTGCGTAATTTGCGCGGTGCACTCTCGCCTGTCCCCTCCCCTTCCGTCCCGACTTGTCTCGACTTTGCTCGACTGCCGCTCGCTGCCGCTCGGGTCGCGGTCCATATGACGGCACAAGCACGACAAACATCTGCGAGACGGGCGCGGGCCTGACCGGCGTGTCCGAGACGCCGTGGGCGGCCGTTGGGAGCTACTAGAGCAGCGCTGTGGCGTGCCATGGAAACAAGGACAGAAGACACAGGAGGTTCGACAAAGCATCCAAAACAATAAGCCCCGTCGTATTCCGGAACACTTTCGCCGTTTCATACTGTTTTGTTATTTCCAGAGACACTTTGGAAATCTTCCTAGGCACACTCTTCTTCAAACTGAGTTTCTTAACATCGTACCTTATGCTTAATACAACAGTTTTAAATCACTGTGGAAACATCTTTGTCACATCGCAAAGGCAGCATGAAAAGAGGGCTGGCAGGGGTAGCGACTAAAAAGCAAAAAATGAAGGCAGCCAGAGTTCCCAGGCGGTCACCGATCCGAGTACTAACGTTGTTGCTTGACTTCGGTGATCGGACGAGAACGGCAGATTTTTTTTTTTTTTTTCCTTCCTTTTTGTTTATTTATTTACTTTGTGGAATTTACCACTGCTACTAAACAGTAGGCCCTGACGTATTTCAGAACTCATCTGTCGATTCGTAGTGTGTTGTTATTTTCGAGGCGTTCTAGCACTCTTGTTTCGCGCATTCTTGCTCAAACTGAGTTCATTACTGTAGTTTCGTATCTTACGTTTGATACAGTACTTTAAAATGCTTGTGGAAGCATCTTTGTCACACCTGAAAGTTAGTATGAAAAAGAGGCCTCGCAGGTGTGGCGACGTAAAAGTTAAAAAATGAGATAGAGCCAACAGCACCCGGTGTTCCCAGGCGGTCACCCATCCAAGTACTAACCGGGCCCGATGTTGCTTAACTTCGGTGATCGGACGAGAACCGGTGTATTCAACATGGTATGGCCGTTGGCGTCCTTATAACGTAGCCGCACGGCAGAAGAAGCATTCGCCCCTTCTCCCAACACACGCAATCGCCGTTTTCCGTGGCACATTTGACGCAAAGCACGTCCTTCCACCTCGAAGGCGACGCGCAGTGCGGCGCGCCGCCACGTGGGTGAGACGCACAACACAGCACAGCTGCTCGTTGCACCGCCTGTCTATCATTCGTTTGGTTGGTGCGTGCGGCCTCCGACACTCGCGGGCGACGCATCTTGTGGGGCTTGCGCGTGGCCGGGCGGCGGGGGGACCGCGCGGGGTGTGGCAGTGTCCTGCTGGACCGACGGAAGCTTTCTCACCTGCCTGACACACGCCGCGCCGCGCTTTTCAGATATTTGCGTAATTTGCGCGGTGCACTCTCGCCTGTCCCCTCCCCTTCCGTCCCGACTTGTCTCGACTTTGCTCGACTGCCGCTCGCTGCCGCTCGGGTCGCGGTCCATATGACGGCACAAGCACGACAAACATCTGCGAGACGGGCGCGGGCCTGACCGGCGTGTCCGAGACGCCGTGGGCGGCCGTTGGGAGCTACTAGAGCAGCGCTGTGGCGTGCCATGGAAACAAGGACAGAAGACACAGGAGGTTCGACAAAGCATCCAAAACAATAAGCCCCGTCGTATTCCGGAACACTTTCGCCGTTTCATACTGTTTTGTTATTTCCAGAGACACTTTGGAAATCTTCCTAGGCACACTCTTCTTCAAACTGAGTTTCTTAACATCGTACCTTATGCTTAATACAACAGTTTTAAATCACTGTGGAAACATCTTTGTCACATCGCAAAGGCAGCATGAAAAGAGGGCTGGCAGGGGTAGCGACTAAAAAGCAAAAAATGAAGGCAGCCAGAGTTCCCAGGCGGTCACCGATCCGAGTACTAACGTTGTTGCTTGACTTCGGTGATCGGACGAGAACGGCAGATTTTTTTTTTTTTTTCCTTCCTTTTTGTTTATTTATTTACTTTGTGGAATTTACCACTGCTACTAAACAGTAGGCCCTGACGTATTTCAGAACTCATCTGTCGATTCGTAGTGTGTTGTTATTTTCGAGGCGTTCTAGCACTCTTGTTTCGCGCATTCTTGCTCAAACTGAGTTCATTACTGTAGTTTCGTATCTTACGTTTGATACAGTACTTTAAAATGCTTGTGGAAGCATCTTTGTCACACCTGAAAGTTAGTATGAAAAAGAGGCCTCGCAGGTGTGGCGACGTAAAAGTTAAAAAATGAGATAGAGCCAACAGCACCCGGTGTTCCCAGGCGGTCACCCATCCAAGTACTAACCGGGCCCGATGTTGCTTAACTTCGGTGATCGGACGAGAACCGGTGTATTCAACATGGTATGGCCGTTGGCGTCCTTATAACGTAGCCGCACGGCAGAAGAAGCATTCGCCCCTTCTCCCAACACACGCAATCGCCGTTTTCCGTGGCACATTTGACGCAAAGCACGTCCTTCCACCTCGAAGGCGACGCGCAGTGCGGCGCGCCGCCACGTGGGTGAGACGCACAACACAGCACAGCTGCTCGTTGCACCGCCTGTCTATCATTCGTTTGGTTGGTGCGTGCGGCCTCCGACACTCGCGGGCGACGCATCTTGTGGGGCTTGCGCGTGGCCGGGCGGCGGGGGGACCGCGCGGGGTGTGGCAGTGTCCTGCTGGACCGACGGAAGCTTTCTCACCTGCCTGACACACGCCGCGCCGCGCTTTTCAGATATTTGCGTAATTTGCGCGGTGCACTCTCGCCTGTCCCCTCCCCTTCCGTCCCGACTTGTCTCGACTTTGCTCGACTGCCGCTCGCTGCCGCTCGGGTCGCGGTCCATATGACGGCACAAGCACGACAAACATCTGCGAGACGGGCGCGGGCCTGACCGGCGTGTCCGAGACGCCGTGGGCGGCCGTTGGGAGCTACTAGAGCAGCGCTGTGGCGTGCCATGGAAACAAGGACAGAAGACACAGGAGGTTCGACAAAGCATCCAAAACAATAAGCCCCGTCGTATTCCGGAACACTTTCGCCGTTTCATACTGTTTTGTTATTTCCAGAGACACTTTGGAAATCTTCCTAGGCACACTCTTCTTCAAACTGAGTTTCTTAACATCGTACCTTATGCTTAATACAACAGTTTTAAATCACTGTGGAAACATCTTTGTCACATCGCAAAGGCAGCATGAAAAGAGGGCTGGCAGGGGTAGCGACTAAAAAGCAAAAAATGAAGGCAGCCAGAGTTCCCAGGCGGTCACCGATCCGAGTACTAACGTTGTTGCTTGACTTCGGTGATCGGACGAGAACGGCAGATTTTTTTTTTTTTTCCTTCCTTTTTGTTTATTTATTTACTTTGTGGAATTTACCACTGCTACTAAACAGTAGGCCCTGACGTATTTCAGAACTCATCTGTCGATTCGTAGTGTGTTGTTATTTTCGAGGCGTTCTAGCACTCTTGTTTCGCGCATTCTTGCTCAAACTGAGTTCATTACTGTAGTTTCGTATCTTACGTTTGATACAGTACTTTAAAATGCTTGTGGAAGCATCTTTGTCACACCTGAAAGTTAGTATGAAAAAGAGGCCTCGCAGGTGTGGCGACGTAAAAGTTAAAAAATGAGATAGAGCCAACAGCACCTTTTTTTTTTTTTGTTTTTTTTTCTTTTTTTTTTTTTTTATTTTTTATTTTTTTTTTTTTTTTTTATTTTTTCTTTTGTTTTTTTTTTTTTTTTTTTTTTTTTTTTTTTTTTTTTCTTTTTCTTTTTTTTTTTCTTTTTTTTTTTTTTTTTTTTTTTTTTTTTACGGGCCTCCCATCTCCCCTTATAGCCCGGCCGTATCGCTCTCCACAAAACGCCTTCTATTGGCGAGCTTCATGAGCTATAAAGGTGCTGTTGACTCCATGTCCCATGACGAACGGATGAAAAAGAAATAGTATCCTCTGTAGGTAGCTGTGAAATTATCGACGTCCGTCGGGAGAAAGCGGCAGAAGCCAAAAAAAAATCCATAAACCATGAAATCTTCTAAATGGAAACAATAAAGCCACCAGAAAAAGCAAGGTGCCAGAATAGAAAATATAAAATAGAAAAATATAAAAATAGAAAAATATAAAAATTAAGCCATTGCCTCAGGTGCTCTATTACTGGAAAAGTCCCACATCAGTAAAGCTGAGGAGGAAAGTCCATCAAGTGGATAAATAAAGCTAAAAAGGAGAAAATTAAAGGCACTGCGTGGTAATACTAAAAGGAGACTCAAAACATCACTGCCGCCATATGGGAGACCTACATGAGGAAGTCAGTGCTGCTGAAAGAAAAAGTGCCGCGATCCACAGCATAAAAATAATCAAAAACAAGGAGAAACTAACTATACCAGTAAAGAAAATGACACAAAAAGAAGAAAGTATAGTTCCTCTGATTACATGTATTTCTATAATTGGTCGTTCCAGGAAAACACAGCTCGAGCGGTCACAGTAGAAAAAGTAGACCAAAAACATGTTACGTAGCCATCGACATCCGGATATAAGCATGAGCAAGGGCAACCTTCAAAAAATTCGCGAAAGTAGCATGATAGCCAGGCATTGCTTCAGCTTGTTCATGCTGAGTCCACAAGTAAGTAAGAAAGTCCAAATCGGTTGTCAATTTCAGGAAAAATAATGCAAAAACGGTATGACCCAGGAGCCACACCGTGGCATTCTTCTTAGTATTCGGGTAGGCGGCGCACTGTGGGATTAAAGCGTCGGTCGGCAGGACAGAACGCGTATCCACCCGATTGATAAGGCGAATCATATCGCTGGCGGTATTCCAAACACTGGAATAATGGCCACACACAAAACGGTGTTCAAGTGTATCGTCCACAGCACACAAGTCACAAGCTCCAGACGAGATGAGATTAATGGAGTGGAGCTTCTCATTCGTAGGGAAGGTACGATGCACGACCTTGTACCACACGGCGTGTACAGAGGGAGGAAGAACATTGCTGGCAAGATTTCTCCATACCGTGGCCCAGTTATACCACGGTAGCCGATACTCCCACTTACAACGCACAGGAGACCCACGGAAAGCAGAAACGACGTCGCAGACTCGAAGGCTGGGAACGTCACAGAGCTCCAGGTAGCTGTTGTCCATATAGTAGCGACGCACATAATTAAGATAAAAGGGAATGTGCGAAACATTCACCGGCGCCGCTGCAGACGTAGGACGATACATATTAAAGACCGCCGCAGTAGTACCATACGGGGCCCTCTCCATAACAACAGTGGTCCGTTTCCAAAGGAGAGCAGAACACTTCGCGCGAAGATCTACGAGGCCCAAACCACCATCTGTTGGGCTTAGAGTACAGGTGTCATACGAGACTTTAAAAATGTCACCTCGCCATAAAAACCAATACACCGCCTGCTTGAGGGCACGTTCCAATTGCCGAGGCAGTGGAAGGACCTGCGCGAGATACCACGCCCTGGCCAGAATGGTAGTATTGATCAAGGCGACCTTATCACGAAGCGCCAACGTGCGAGCCGCATAGATCTTGGCAACAGCACGCACCTTGTGCAGCGTGGACCGCCAATTAAGCGCTTCCATCCGTTGTGGGTGAGAAGAAAAAAGCACGCCCAGGACTTTTTGCTGTTCACGGACACAGAACCAGTTCCGCTGTAAGGACCGTGCGCGGGGTGTAAGAGGCAAACAAACAGTCTTAGCAGGGTTAACAATGGCACCTGTGGCTTTTTCAAATCGTTGCAGCGCGCCATATAAAGTGTCAACGTCTTCAGAACGGCTAAGAAAAACACCAAGGTCGTCGGCATATGCTTTGCAAATGAGGCGGGTCGTCCCTATCTGAATGCCGCGGCATTCCCGGCCAATAATTCGCAGCAACGGATCTAAAGCTACAGAAAAAAGAGCCATCGAAAGGGGACACCCCTGCCGCACCGAGCGCCCAACACGGAAAGCCGGCGTCAAGCGGCCATTGACACTAACACGGGACGTCGCATTCTGTAAAAGATGCTTTACCACAGTCGTAAACTTAAGACCGAAGCCCATCCGCACAAGAACCTGGCGGAGGTAGACATGGCTAATGCGGTCGAAAGCATTTTTGAAATCAATTAATAAGATGGCAGCTATCGGCAGTCGCGCACTTTTAACAAAGCCGATACAGTCGCGATAGGCGAGGACGGCGTCAAAAATGTTTCGTCCCTGCACCGCACATGATTGACCGTCACTGAGGACCGACGGTAAAACAACCTTAAGGCGTTGAGCCACACAGCGTGTCACAATCTTAAAGTCCGCGTTAAGTAAAGTTATTGGCCGAACAGCGTCAATACAGGGCGTCGCAGACGATTTAGGTACTAAGGTCACTACCCCCTCCTCAAAAGCAGCAGGGATAACAGCACCATCCCGTATTTCATTTAAAAGAGCCACAAAAACATCACGAAAAAGACCATAAAATTTCAAATAAAATTCAGCAGGAATGCCGTCGGGACCAGGCGATTTACACTTAGGGCTTCGTCGGACAGCGTCGTACAGGTCGTCATGTACATAAGCAGCATTTAAATGCGTCCTATCCGTACGGGTTAAAACATGAGGGATGACTTGTAAAAAATCCCGCAACGCATCACAATCAACATCCAGCGCACGAAAAAGGGAACTAAAATGATTAAAAATATCCCGCTCAATGTCGGACTGGACAGTAGTCCGTCCACCGTCGGACTTTTTCCAGGTACTGATGTGCAGACGGGCGCGCCGCCTTCGTTCCCTATGCAAATGATAAAGTGACAAAGGTTCGCCATCCACAACCCCCGCAGGCTGGCTGCGGACGACGGCACCGTCACTAACAGCACGCAAATCGGCGAGAAGCTGACGCTGGAATTGTTTAAAAGCGGGCAGCAAGGCAGGCTGTGACGTCACGCGCAGCGCGAGGTCTTGTAAACATGCCTGATGGAAGCGGGCCGTAGCGCGACGCCAACGAGCCGCCTCGCGGCTAAAATCCATCAAAAACCGCCTAATCACCGGCTTGGCCTCCCCGACCCACCACTCCAGCACACTACAGTCACCTCGCCGAGTCCCGATTAATTTGTGCCACAGATTGGTAAAACATGTCACAAAATGGGCGTCGTTCAATAAAGCACAATTAAATTTCCACAGATTCCTTCGTCTGGGAACACAAACCCGAGGCAATAAAAGCTGACAAAGGTAACCGGAATGATCAGAAAACACCACGGGAAACATTTCCGTGCGGCAAATACGGGCAGAAAGCGGGGCAGAAACGTAAATTCTGTCCAGGCGGCTGTGCCCCGTGGGATAAAAATGTGTAAAGTGCGTAACGTCAGGGTTGAAAACACGCCACGTATCAACGAGCTGAAAACTGCGAATCAAGTCGCCGAACTCGCGACAAATGTTAGGACGAGGCACCTGATCGACAACATCTAATACGCAATTAAAATCGCCGCCTACAACTAAAGCATCCACATTGCGATGTAGCAGCGCACACAATTCCTGCCCATAAAAAGCAGCCCTCGCCGGCTTATCGTTCCCAGACGGAGCATAAACGTTAACAAATACAACGCCCAGTATAGTGCAGCTAACAGCACGACCATTAGGTAAAATGTCAACATTGGAAATAGCAAGGTCAGAACGTACTAAAATGGCAGTTCCTGTACTGTGATCAGGTAAAACATTGTCAATAACAATAAAGTCACTAAAATCGTGTAAAAAGACAAGTGCATCACGCGTCACCTCTTGTAAAAAGACAACATGGCAGTGGTGATCGCGTAAAAAGTCCTTAAAGGCCAGTATCTTGCAGTGGTGACTCAACTTGTTTAGATTAAAAGTGACAATATTCCACTGGCTAAAATCGTAAGTCATAGACTCACACAATTAAGAGACACACACAAAAGTAAAAACACACATAAAACACGGAATGGGCATATGCACAAAAGAGGAGGGGGCGCAGGACACACACTACGTCTCCTCACCCTCCACAACATCCTTCGCCCACTCCGAAGGTTCGAAGGGGGAGAGGGGTGGCAGGGTGGCAGTAGCTGTCACGTCAGAGGCGCCCGACACAGAATCCCTGACGGGCATCTCTACGTCGGAGGAAGGCACCGACACGCGGTCGTGGATAGACGGACCAGCGCGACGTCGGTGTACATCCTCAGCCTTACGTTTTGTCGACATAGGTGCCGCAGTCACAGCCAAGACTGTGTCTGGCGCTAAAACAGGCACGTCTACAGAGGCGGGTTGACTCAACACAGTCCGCAGATGGCGAACAGCAACGTCACGTTGCTGCGCTGCAACACTCACATCAGCTGATTGCGCGTGGCGAGAGGAGGCACGCGGCGGCTGTTGTTGTTGTTGTTTGCGCGGCGGCTGACGCCCGGAGCCGGAAGCCTGAGGCGGCCGTAGCTCCACGTCTAGGTCGCGCCGCGCGGCACGGCGTTGCGACGCCCAAGAAGAGGCGGGGGAGCGCCCTACCGGGGACGGACTACGGTCACCTCGCGGTAAACCCCTGTCGTAAGAAGGGGAGCTACTTGCACTGCGGAAGCGTTGCCTACTGGAACTCCGAGAACGAGCTTCATCCCGTTGCGGTTTCGGTTCCACAAAAACATCGCGTGATTCCGCAACAGGAATAGGCTCAGGAACATCAGAGGGTACAACGACGGGTGCAGGCACAGAAAGAGAGGGTGCCGACTGCGACACAATAGGTGCAACAGAGTCCGAAATAGGGCGCGAAACAACATCGGTTACCGATTGCGGCACGGAGTCAGAGACAGTCTCCGACACAACAGCACCCACAACAGGTTGAATAACAGCAGGCACGTTTTCCGAAACCACGGACAAAGATTCCTGGCCGGTAGTCGCAAGAACAGAGACAGTAGCATCAGCAGACATATCCATCGCTTCCGCGGCGGCAGCAAGATTAACATCTGCCGCACGCCGCGCGAGTGCGGGGGGGGCGGAACCCAAGACCGTAGCCGCGACGGAAGCAAAACTAGCTCCCTGCAAATTGGCCTCAAGTGGTAGCTGAACAGGCCGTTTTCGCTTCGGACAATCCTGCCGATAATGTCCTACACCATTACAAAAGGAGCAAGTCTGTGGCTGGCCACTGTACGTGACAAACGCACGGTGACCGTTTACCAAAATAAAAGACGGAATATGCTGCCTAACCACCATCTTAACACTGCGCACACCGTTCTCGACTTGAAATATATACGCAGACGACCATTTCTCTTTCACAACAGATAAAACAGTGCCATATGGCCGCAAGTGACGAGAAATAGTGTCGTTGCGAATTTCAAACGGAAGGTTAAATATCCGTATTTGCCGAAGACCAAAACCAGCATGAGACACAGTGACATTACTAATATTTCCGTTAAGGTGTCGAAATCTGCGAACACCGTCATTAACAGAAACAACAGCATCACACAGATCGGAAGATTTCAGTTTTAAGAACACAGAATTTAAAAACGTATCGAACTGAATACCGAGTACATCATTAGTAGACAACAACAAATCCTCAATTATCCAACGATGGATCTCAAAAGCCGAAGGTTTCTCTGCAGAACGATCAAACTCGCACTGAACATTGTTCTGTCGCTCTTCACTATCATCGTAAAGTATATCCATTACTTACAGTCAGTAGAAGTATAGCCACGTGGCAAAGTAAGCAGACGAACGCCGAGGCGCCGCCGGCCAAGTCGCACAAGGAAACACTGCACGCGAGGCACCGAGGTGTTGCCAGGCGGGCAGCCAGCCAAGTACTAACCGGGCCCGATGTTGCTTAACTTCGGTGATCGGACGAGAACCGGTGTATTCAACATGGTATGGCCGTTGGCGTCCTTATAACGTAGCCGCACGGCAGAAGAAGCATTCGCCCCTTCTCCCAACACACGCAATCGCCGTTTTCCGTGGCACATTTGACGCAAAGCACGTCCTTCCACCTCGAAGGCGACGCGCAGTGCGGCGCGCCGCCACGTGGGTGAGACGCACAACACAGCACAGCTGCTCGTTGCACCGCCTGTCTATCATTCGTTTGGTTGGTGCGTGCGGCCTCCGACACTCGCGGGCGACGCATCTTGTGGGGCTTGCGCGTGGCCGGGCGGCGGGGGGACCGCGCGGGGTGTGGCAGTGTCCTGCTGGACCGACGGAAGCTTTCTCACCTGCCTGACACACGCCGCGCCGCGCTTTTCAGATATTTGCGTAATTTGCGCGGTGCACTCTCGCCTGTCCCCTCCCCTTCCGTCCCGACTTGTCTCGACTTTGCTCGACTGCCGCTCGCTGCCGCTCGGGTCGCGGTCCATATGACGGCACAAGCACGACAAACATCTGCGAGACGGGCGCGGGCCTGACCGGCGTGTCCGAGACGCCGTGGGCGGCCGTTGGGAGCTACTAGAGCAGCGCTGTGGCGTGCCATGGAAACAAGGACAGAAGACACAGGAGGTTCGACAAAGCATCCAAAACAATAAGCCCCGTCGTATTCCGGAACACTTTCGCCGTTTCATACTGTTTTGTTATTTCCAGAGACACTTTGGAAATCTTCCTAGGCACACTCTTCTTCAAACTGAGTTTCTTAACATCGTACCTTATGCTTAATACAACAGTTTTAAATCACTGTGGAAACATCTTTGTCACATCGCAAAGGCAGCATGAAAAGAGGGCTGGCAGGGGTAGCGACTAAAAAGCAAAAAATGAAGGCAGCCAGAGTTCCCAGGCGGTCACCGATCCGAGTACTAACGTTGTTGCTTGACTTCGGTGATCGGACGAGAACGGCAGATTTTTTTTTTTTTTCCTTCCTTTTTGTTTATTTATTTACTTTGTGGAATTTACCACTGCTACTAAACAGTAGGCCCTGACGTATTTCAGAACTCATCTGTCGATTCGTAGTGTGTTGTTATTTTCGAGGCGTTCTAGCACTCTTGTTTCGCGCATTCTTGCTCAAACTGAGTTCATTACTGTAGTTTCGTATCTTACGTTTGATACAGTACTTTAAAATGCTTGTGGAAGCATCTTTGTCACACCTGAAAGTTAGTATGAAAAAGAGGCCTCGCAGGTGTGGCGACGTAAAAGTTAAAAAATGAGATAGAGCCAACAGCACCCGGTGTTCCCAGGCGGTCACCCATCCAAGTACTAACCGGGCCCGATGTTGCTTAACTTCGGTGATCGGACGAGAACCGGTGTATTCAACATGGTATGGCCGTTGGCGTCCTTATAACGTAGCCGCACGGCAGAAGAAGCATTCGCCCCTTCTCCCAACACACGCAATCGCCGTTTTCCGTGGCACGACGCGCAGTGCGGCGCGCCGCCACGTGGGTGAGACGCACAACACAGCACAGCTGCTCGTTGCACCGCCTGTCTATCATTCGTTTGGTTGGTGCGTGCGGCCTCCGACACTCGCGGGCGACGCATCTTGTGGGGCTTGCGCGTGGCCGGGCGGCGGGGGGACCGCGCGGGGTGTGGCAGTGTCCTGCTGGACCGACGGAAGCTTTCTCACCTGCCTGACACACGCCGCGCCGCGCTTTTCAGATATTTGCGTAATTTGCGCGGTGCACTCTCGCCTGTCCCCTCCCCTTCCGTCCCGACTTGTCTCGACTTTGCTCGACTGCCGCTCGCTGCCGCTCGGGTCGCGGTCCATATGACGGCACAAGCACGACAAACATCTGCGAGACGGGCGCGGGCCTGACCGGCGTGTCCGAGACGCCGTGGGCGGCCGTTGGGAGCTACTAGAGCAGCGCTGTGGCGTGCCATGGAAACAAGGACAGAAGACACAGGAGGTTCGACAAAGCATCCAAAACAATAAGCCCCGTCGTATTCCGGAACACTTTCGCCGTTTCATACTGTTTTGTTATTTCCAGAGACACTTTGGAAATCTTCCTAGGCACACTCTTCTTCAAACTGAGTTTCTTAACATCGTACCTTATGCTTAATACAACAGTTTTAAATCACTGTGGAAACATCTTTGTCACATCGCAAAGGCAGCATGAAAAGAGGGCTGGCAGGGGTAGCGACTAAAAAGCAAAAAATGAAGGCAGCCAGAGTTCCCAGGCGGTCACCGATCCGAGTACTAACGTTGTTGCTTGACTTCGGTGATCGGACGAGAACGGCAGATTTTTTTTTTTTTTTCCTTCCTTTTTGTTTATTTATTTACTTTGTGGAATTTACCACTGCTACTAAACAGTAGGCCCTGACGTATTTCAGAACTCATCTGTCGATTCGTAGTGTGTTGTTATTTTCGAGGCGTTCTAGCACTCTTGTTTCGCGCATTCTTGCTCAAACTGAGTTCATTACTGTAGTTTCGTATCTTACGTTTGATACAGTACTTTAAAATGCTTGTGGAAGCATCTTTGTCACACCTGAAAGTTAGTATGAAAAAGAGGCCTCGCAGGTGTGGCGACGTAAAAGTTAAAAAATGAGATAGAGCCAACAGCACCCGGTGTTCCCAGGCGGTCACCCATCCAAGTACTAACCGGGCCCGATGTTGCTTAACTTCGGTGATCGGACGAGAACCGGTGTATTCAACATGGTATGGCCGTTGGCGTCCTTATAACGTAGCCGCACGGCAGAAGAAGCATTCGCCCCTTCTCCCAACACACGCAATCGCCGTTTTCCGTGGCACATTTGACGCAAAGCACGTCCTTCCACCTCGAAGGCGACGCGCAGTGCGGCGCGCCGCCACGTGGGTGAGACGCACAACACAGCACAGCTGCTCGTTGCACCGCCTGTCTATCATTCGTTTGGTTGGTGCGTGCGGCCTCCGACACTCGCGGGCGACGCATCTTGTGGGGCTTGCGCGTGGCCGGGCGGCGGGGGGACCGCGCGGGGTGTGGCAGTGTCCTGCTGGACCGACGGAAGCTTTCTCACCTGCCTGACACACGCCGCGCCGCGCTTTTCAGATATTTGCGTAATTTGCGCGGTGCACTCTCGCCTGTCCCCTCCCCTTCCGTCCCGACTTGTCTCGACTTTGCTCGACTGCCGCTCGCTGCCGCTCGGGTCGCGGTCCATATGACGGCACAAGCACGACAAACATCTGCGAGACGGGCGCGGGCCTGACCGGCGTGTCCGAGACGCCGTGGGCGGCCGTTGGGAGCTACTAGAGCAGCGCTGTGGCGTGCCATGGAAACAAGGACAGAAGACACAGGAGGTTCGACAAAGCATCCAAAACAATAAGCCCCGTCGTATTCCGGAACACTTTCGCCGTTTCATACTGTTTTGTTATTTCCAGAGACACTTTGGAAATCTTCCTAGGCACACTCTTCTTCAAACTGAGTTTCTTAACATCGTACCTTATGCTTAATACAACAGTTTTAAATCACTGTGGAAACATCTTTGTCACATCGCAAAGGCAGCATGAAAAGAGGGCTGGCAGGGGTAGCGACTAAAAAGCAAAAAATGAAGGCAGCCAGAGTTCCCAGGCGGTCACCGATCCGAGTACTAACGTTGTTGCTTGACTTCGGTGATCGGACGAGAACGGCAGATTTTTTTTTTTTTTTCCTTCCTTTTTGTTTATTTATTTACTTTGTGGAATTTACCACTGCTACTAAACAGTAGGCCCTGACGTATTTCAGAACTCATCTGTCGATTCGTAGTGTGTTGTTATTTTCGAGGCGTTCTAGCACTCTTGTTTCGCGCATTCTTGCTCAAACTGAGTTCATTACTGTAGTTTCGTATCTTACGTTTGATACAGTACTTTAAAATGCTTGTGGAAGCATCTTTGTCACACCTGAAAGTTAGTATGAAAAAGAGGCCTCGCAGGTGTGGCGACGTAAAAGTTAAAAAATGAGATAGAGCCAACAGCACCCGGTGTTCCCAGGCGGTCACCCATCCAAGTACTAACCGGGCCCGATGTTGCTTAACTTCGGTGATCGGACGAGAACCGGTGTATTCAACATGGTATGGCCGTTGGCGTCCTTATAACGTAGCCGCACGGCAGAAGAAGCATTCGCCCCTTCTCCCAACACACGCAATCGCCGTTTTCCGTGGCACATTTGACGCAAAGCACGTCCTTCCACCTCGAAGGCGACGCGCAGTGCGGCGCGCCGCCACGTGGGTGAGACGCACAACACAGCACAGCTGCTCGTTGCACCGCCTGTCTATCATTCGTTTGGTTGGTGCGTGCGGCCTCCGACACTCGCGGGCGACGCATCTTGTGGGGCTTGCGCGTGGCCGGGCGGCGGGGGGACCGCGCGGGGTGTGGCAGTGTCCTGCTGGACCGACGGAAGCTTTCTCACCTGCCTGACACACGCCGCGCCGCGCTTTTCAGATATTTGCGTAATTTGCGCGGTGCACTCTCGCCTGTCCCCTCCCCTTCCGTCCCGACTTGTCTCGACTTTGCTCGACTGCCGCTCGCTGCCGCTCGGGTCGCGGTCCATATGACGGCACAAGCACGACAAACATCTGCGAGACGGGCGCGGGCCTGACCGGCGTGTCCGAGACGCCGTGGGCGGCCGTTGGGAGCTACTAGAGCAGCGCTGTGGCGTGCCATGGAAACAAGGACAGAAGACACAGGAGGTTCGACAAAGCATCCAAAACAATAAGCCCCGTCGTATTCCGGAACACTTTCGCCGTTTCATACTGTTTTGTTATTTCCAGAGACACTTTGGAAATCTTCCTAGGCACACTCTTCTTCAAACTGAGTTTCTTAACATCGTACCTTATGCTTAATACAACAGTTTTAAATCACTGTGGAAACATCTTTGTCACATCGCAAAGGCAGCATGAAAAGAGGGCTGGCAGGGGTAGCGACTAAAAAGCAAAAAATGAAGGCAGCCAGAGTTCCCAGGCGGTCACCGATCCGAGTACTAACGTTGTTGCTTGACTTCGGTGATCGGACGAGAACGGCAGATTTTTTTTTTTTTTTCCTTCCTTTTTGTTTATTTATTTACTTTGTGGAATTTACCACTGCTACTAAACAGTAGGCCCTGACGTATTTCAGAACTCATCTGTCGATTCGTAGTGTGTTGTTATTTTCGAGGCGTTCTAGCACTCTTGTTTCGCGCATTCTTGCTCAAACTGAGTTCATTACTGTAGTTTCGTATCTTACGTTTGATACAGTACTTTAAAATGCTTGTGGAAGCATCTTTGTCACACCTGAAAGTTAGTATGAAAAAGAGGCCTCGCAGGTGTGGCGACGTAAAAGTTAAAAAATGAGATAGAGCCAACAGCACCCGGTGTTCCCAGGCGGTCACCCATCCAAGTACTAACCGGGCCCGATGTTGCTTAACTTCGGTGATCGGACGAGAACCGGTGTATTCAACATGGTATGGCCGTTGGCGTCCTTATAACGTAGCCGCACGGCAGAAGAAGCATTCGCCCCTTCTCCCAACACACGCAATCGCCGTTTTCCGTGGCACATTTGACGCAAAGCACGTCCTTCCACCTCGAAGGCGACGCGCAGTGCGGCGCGCCGCCACGTGGGTGAGACGCACAACACAGCACAGCTGCTCGTTGCACCGCCTGTCTATCATTCGTTTGGTTGGTGCGTGCGGCCTCCGACACTCGCGGGCGACGCATCTTGTGGGGCTTGCGCGTGGCCGGGCGGCGGGGGGACCGCGCGGGGTGTGGCAGTGTCCTGCTGGACCGACGGAAGCTTTCTCACCTGCCTGACACACGCCGCGCCGCGCTTTTCAGATATTTGCGTAATTTGCGCGGTGCACTCTCGCCTGTCCCCTCCCCTTCCGTCCCGACTTGTCTCGACTTTGCTCGACTGCCGCTCGCTGCCGCTCGGGTCGCGGTCCATATGACGGCACAAGCACGACAAACATCTGCGAGACGGGCGCGGGCCTGACCGGCGTGTCCGAGACGCCGTGGGCGGCCGTTGGGAGCTACTAGAGCAGCGCTGTGGCGTGCCATGGAAACAAGGACAGAAGACACAGGAGGTTCGACAAAGCATCCAAAACAATAAGCCCCGTCGTATTCCGGAACACTTTCGCCGTTTCATACTGTTTTGTTATTTCCAGAGACACTTTGGAAATCTTCCTAGGCACACTCTTCTTCAAACTGAGTTTCTTAACATCGTACCTTATGCTTAATACAACAGTTTTAAATCACTGTGGAAACATCTTTGTCACATCGCAAAGGCAGCATGAAAAGAGGGCTGGCAGGGGTAGCGACTAAAAAGCAAAAAATGAAGGCAGCCAGAGTTCCCAGGCGGTCACCGATCCGAGTACTAACGTTGTTGCTTGACTTCGGTGATCGGACGAGAACGGCAGATTTTTTTTTTTTTTTCCTTCCTTTTTGTTTATTTATTTACTTTGTGGAATTTACCACTGCTACTAAACAGTAGGCCCTGACGTATTTCAGAACTCATCTGTCGATTCGTAGTGTGTTGTTATTTTCGAGGCGTTCTAGCACTCTTGTTTCGCGCATTCTTGCTCAAACTGAGTTCATTACTGTAGTTTCGTATCTTACGTTTGATACAGTACTTTAAAATGCTTGTGGAAGCATCTTTGTCACACCTGAAAGTTAGTATGAAAAAGAGGCCTCGCAGGTGTGGCGACGTAAAAGTTAAAAAATGAGATAGAGCCAACAGCACCCGGTGTTCCCAGGCGGTCACCCATCCAAGTACTAACCGGGCCCGATGTTGCTTAACTTCGGTGATCGGACGAGAACCGGTGTATTCAACATGGTATGGCCGTTGGCGTCCTTATAACGTAGCCGCACGGCAGAAGAAGCATTCGCCCCTTCTCCCAACACACGCAATCGCCGTTTTCCGTGGCACATTTGACGCAAAGCACGTCCTTCCACCTCGAAGGCGACGCGCAGTGCGGCGCGCCGCCACGTGGGTGAGACGCACAACACAGCACAGCTGCTCGTTGCACCGCCTGTCTATCATTCGTTTGGTTGGTGCGTGCGGCCTCCGACACTCGCGGGCGACGCATCTTGTGGGGCTTGCGCGTGGCCGGGCGGCGGGGGGACCGCGCGGGGTGTGGCAGTGTCCTGCTGGACCGACGGAAGCTTTCTCACCTGCCTGACACACGCCGCGCCGCGCTTTTCAGATATTTGCGTAATTTGCGCGGTGCACTCTCGCCTGTCCCCTCCCCTTCCGTCCCGACTTGTCTCGACTTTGCTCGACTGCCGCTCGCTGCCGCTCGGGTCGCGGTCCATATGACGGCACAAGCACGACAAACATCTGCGAGACGGGCGCGGGCCTGACCGGCGTGTCCGAGACGCCGTGGGCGGCCGTTGGGAGCTACTAGAGCAGCGCTGTGGCGTGCCATGGAAACAAGGACAGAAGACACAGGAGGTTCGACAAAGCATCCAAAACAATAAGCCCCGTCGTATTCCGGAACACTTTCGCCGTTTCATACTGTTTTGTTATTTCCAGAGACACTTTGGAAATCTTCCTAGGCACACTCTTCTTCAAACTGAGTTTCTTAACATCGTACCTTATGCTTAATACAACAGTTTTAAATCACTGTGGAAACATCTTTGTCACATCGCAAAGGCAGCATGAAAAGAGGGCTGGCAGGGGTAGCGACTAAAAAGCAAAAAATGAAGGCAGCCAGAGTTCCCAGGCGGTCACCGATCCGAGTACTAACGTTGTTGCTTGACTTCGGTGATCGGACGAGAACGGCAGATTTTTTTTTTTTTTTCCTTCCTTTTTGTTTATTTATTTACTTTGTGGAATTTACCACTGCTACTAAACAGTAGGCCCTGACGTATTTCAGAACTCATCTGTCGATTCGTAGTGTGTTGTTATTTTCGAGGCGTTCTAGCACTCTTGTTTCGCGCATTCTTGCTCAAACTGAGTTCATTACTGTAGTTTCGTATCTTACGTTTGATACAGTACTTTAAAATGCTTGTGGAAGCATCTTTGTCACACCTGAAAGTTAGTATGAAAAAGAGGCCTCGCAGGTGTGGCGACGTAAAAGTTAAAAAATGAGATAGAGCCAACAGCACCCGGTGTTCCCAGGCGGTCACCCATCCAAGTACTAACCGGGCCCGATGTTGCTTAACTTCGGTGATCGGACGAGAACCGGTGTATTCAACATGGTATGGCCGTTGGCGTCCTTATAACGTAGCCGCACGGCAGAAGAAGCATTCGCCCCTTCTCCCAACACACGCAATCGCCGTTTTCCGTGGCACATTTGACGCAAAGCACGTCCTTCCACCTCGAAGGCGACGCGCAGTGCGGCGCGCCGCCACGTGGGTGAGACGCACAACACAGCACAGCTGCTCGTTGCACCGCCTGTCTATCATTCGTTTGGTTGGTGCGTGCGGCCTCCGACACTCGCGGGCGACGCATCTTGTGGGGCTTGCGCGTGGCCGGGCGGCGGGGGGACCGCGCGGGGTGTGGCAGTGTCCTGCTGGACCGACGGAAGCTTTCTCACCTGCCTGACACACGCCGCGCCGCGCTTTTCAGATATTTGCGTAATTTGCGCGGTGCACTCTCGCCTGTCCCCTCCCCTTCCGTCCCGACTTGTCTCGACTTTGCTCGACTGCCGCTCGCTGCCGCTCGGGTCGCGGTCCATATGACGGCACAAGCACGACAAACATCTGCGAGACGGGCGCGGGCCTGACCGGCGTGTCCGAGACGCCGTGGGCGGCCGTTGGGAGCTACTAGAGCAGCGCTGTGGCGTGCCATGGAAACAAGGACAGAAGACACAGGAGGTTCGACAAAGCATCCAAAACAATAAGCCCCGTCGTATTCCGGAACACTTTCGCCGTTTCATACTGTTTTGTTATTTCCAGAGACACTTTGGAAATCTTCCTAGGCACACTCTTCTTCAAACTGAGTTTCTTAACATCGTACCTTATGCTTAATACAACAGTTTTAAATCACTGTGGAAACATCTTTGTCACATCGCAAAGGCAGCATGAAAAGAGGGCTGGCAGGGGTAGCGACTAAAAAGCAAAAAATGAAGGCAGCCAGAGTTCCCAGGCGGTCACCGATCCGAGTACTAACGTTGTTGCTTGACTTCGGTGATCGGACGAGAACGGCAGATTTTTTTTTTTTTTTCCTTCCTTTTTGTTTATTTATTTACTTTGTGGAATTTACCACTGCTACTAAACAGTAGGCCCTGACGTATTTCAGAACTCATCTGTCGATTCGTAGTGTGTTGTTATTTTCGAGGCGTTCTAGCACTCTTGTTTCGCGCATTCTTGCTCAAACTGAGTTCATTACTGTAGTTTCGTATCTTACGTTTGATACAGTACTTTAAAATGCTTGTGGAAGCATCTTTGTCACACCTGAAAGTTAGTATGAAAAAGAGGCCTCGCAGGTGTGGCGACGTAAAAGTTAAAAAATGAGATAGAGCCAACAGCACCCGGTGTTCCCAGGCGGTCACCCATCCAAGTACTAACCGGGCCCGATGTTGCTTAACTTCGGTGATCGGACGAGAACCGGTGTATTCAACATGGTATGGCCGTTGGCGTCCTTATAACGTAGCCGCACGGCAGAAGAAGCATTCGCCCCTTCTCCCAACACACGCAATCGCCGTTTTCCGTGGCACATTTGACGCAAAGCACGTCCTTCCACCTCGAAGGCGACGCGCAGTGCGGCGCGCCGCCACGTGGGTGAGACGCACAACACAGCACAGCTGCTCGTTGCACCGCCTGTCTATCATTCGTTTGGTTGGTGCGTGCGGCCTCCGACACTCGCGGGCGACGCATCTTGTGGGGCTTGCGCGTGGCCGGGCGGCGGGGGGACCGCGCGGGGTGTGGCAGTGTCCTGCTGGACCGACGGAAGCTTTCTCACCTGCCTGACACACGCCGCGCCGCGCTTTTCAGATATTTGCGTAATTTGCGCGGTGCACTCTCGCCTGTCCCCTCCCCTTCCGTCCCGACTTGTCTCGACTTTGCTCGACTGCCGCTCGCTGCCGCTCGGGTCGCGGTCCATATGACGGCACAAGCACGACAAACATCTGCGAGACGGGCGCGGGCCTGACCGGCGTGTCCGAGACGCCGTGGGCGGCCGTTGGGAGCTACTAGAGCAGCGCTGTGGCGTGCCATGGAAACAAGGACAGAAGACACAGGAGGTTCGACAAAGCATCCAAAACAATAAGCCCCGTCGTATTCCGGAACACTTTCGCCGTTTCATACTGTTTTGTTATTTCCAGAGACACTTTGGAAATCTTCCTAGGCACACTCTTCTTCAAACTGAGTTTCTTAACATCGTACCTTATGCTTAATACAACAGTTTTAAATCACTGTGGAAACATCTTTGTCACATCGCAAAGGCAGCATGAAAAGAGGGCTGGCAGGGGTAGCGACTAAAAAGCAAAAAATGAAGGCAGCCAGAGTTCCCAGGCGGTCACCGATCCGAGTACTAACGTTGTTGCTTGACTTCGGTGATCGGACGAGAACGGCAGATTTTTTTTTTTTTTCCTTCCTTTTTGTTTATTTATTTACTTTGTGGAATTTACCACTGCTACTAAACAGTAGGCCCTGACGTATTTCAGAACTCATCTGTCGATTCGTAGTGTGTTGTTATTTTCGAGGCGTTCTAGCACTCTTGTTTCGCGCATTCTTGCTCAAACTGAGTTCATTACTGTAGTTTCGTATCTTACGTTTGATACAGTACTTTAAAATGCTTGTGGAAGCATCTTTGTCACACCTGAAAGTTAGTATGAAAAAGAGGCCTCGCAGGTGTGGCGACGTAAAAGTTAAAAAATGAGATAGAGCCAACAGCACCCGGTGTTCCCAGGCGGTCACCCATCCAAGTACTAACCGGGCCCGATGTTGCTTAACTTCGGTGATCGGACGAGAACCGGTGTATTCAACATGGTATGGCCGTTGGCGTCCTTATAACGTAGCCGCACGGCAGAAGAAGCATTCGCCCCTTCTCCCAACACACGCAATCGCCGTTTTCCGTGGCACATTTGACGCAAAGCACGTCCTTCCACCTCGAAGGCGACGCGCAGTGCGGCGCGCCGCCACGTGGGTGAGACGCACAACACAGCACAGCTGCTCGTTGCACCGCCTGTCTATCATTCGTTTGGTTGGTGCGTGCGGCCTCCGACACTCGCGGGCGACGCATCTTGTGGGGCTTGCGCGTGGCCGGGCGGCGGGGGGACCGCGCGGGGTGTGGCAGTGTCCTGCTGGACCGACGGAAGCTTTCTCACCTGCCTGACACACGCCGCGCCGCGCTTTTCAGATATTTGCGTAATTTGCGCGGTGCACTCTCGCCTGTCCCCTCCCCTTCCGTCCCGACTTGTCTCGACTTTGCTCGACTGCCGCTCGCTGCCGCTCGGGTCGCGGTCCATATGACGGCACAAGCACGACAAACATCTGCGAGACGGGCGCGGGCCTGACCGGCGTGTCCGAGACGCCGTGGGCGGCCGTTGGGAGCTACTAGAGCAGCGCTGTGGCGTGCCATGGAAACAAGGACAGAAGACACAGGAGGTTCGACAAAGCATCCAAAACAATAAGCCCCGTCGTATTCCGGAACACTTTCGCCGTTTCATACTGTTTTGTTATTTCCAGAGACACTTTGGAAATCTTCCTAGGCACACTCTTCTTCAAACTGAGTTTCTTAACATCGTACCTTATGCTTAATACAACAGTTTTAAATCACTGTGGAAACATCTTTGTCACATCGCAAAGGCAGCATGAAAAGAGGGCTGGCAGGGGTAGCGACTAAAAAGCAAAAAATGAAGGCAGCCAGAGTTCCCAGGCGGTCACCGATCCGAGTACTAACGTTGTTGCTTGACTTCGGTGATCGGACGAGAACGGCAGATTTTTTTTTTTTTTTCCTTCCTTTTTGTTTATTTATTTACTTTGTGGAATTTACCACTGCTACTAAACAGTAGGCCCTGACGTATTTCAGAACTCATCTGTCGATTCGTAGTGTGTTGTTATTTTCGAGGCGTTCTAGCACTCTTGTTTCGCGCATTCTTGCTCAAACTGAGTTCATTACTGTAGTTTCGTATCTTACGTTTGATACAGTACTTTAAAATGCTTGTGGAAGCATCTTTGTCACACCTGAAAGTTAGTATGAAAAAGAGGCCTCGCAGGTGTGGCGACGTAAAAGTTAAAAAATGAGATAGAGCCAACAGCACCTTTTTTTTTTTTTTTTTTTAACGTAATAAACTTTTATTTACAAAATAAACAATTACAGTTATGAGATTCGAAGGTACTTTCAATTTCTATTTCTGTTAGTTATCCAGTCTTTTTCTTTTCTTTTCTGGTATGTAACTTTGTTGCAATTGTCTGTTTCGTTATATGTTGTGCGTTTGCAGGTTGATTTACACAGTTGCACTGATTTGTAAGTCAGTGGAGCAAATTATTTCATTTTTCAGTTTTGTTTGCATTTTTGTTAAATTTTATGGGTTACTGTTACAAACACTTCTAGGTTCTTGATTCTATGTGGAGTTATTGGTCTGGTGCCATTATGTGGCATGTTACTATTATTAGAGTTGTCTTATTGGCTAAGGCTTACATCTAGGAGACAAAGGACAATTGACAAATATGAATGAATGGATATTGTATATATATATAGGGAAGGTGTCCACGAGATGGTGATTGAGGGGAAGAGAGCGAGAGAGAGAGCGAGATAGCGAGAGAGAGAGAGAGAGAGAGAGAGATAGAGGGAGAGAGAGAGCGAGAGAGAGAGAGAGAGAGAGAGAGATAGTGAGAGGGCGATATGGAACACATATGAGACACAATTAAAGAAAACTCAATAAGTGGACAAATATAATCTAGGTAAGCTTAATTATGATTAGATATGAATTGGATATAGCTGTTTCTTTTGTTAGTCTACTCACATAGTCATCTTCGGCGTATCAAGTGATGTTTCGCACATTTTTATGATCGCTACCTGGATATGCACTATATGCGTAGGCGTAGCACTCATCTACTAATATTTACACTTTTTGCGTTTCGGACACTGTGTTTGCACTGCACAAATTTTACTCCGGACTCATTTTTAACACAAAACACTTTGGGGTCGTTGGAGGGTCTCTGCGTCGGCGACGACGGAGGCGTGGAGCACTAGGGGGGGGCGTGGTGTGGCGGCGTCGGCGGCGGCGGCGTCGGTGGCAGCTGCGGCGGCGGCGGCGGCAGCTGCGGCGGCGGCGGCGGCAGCTGCGGCGGCGGCGGCGGCAGCTGCGGCGGCGGCGGCGGCCGGTGTTCCCAGGCGGTCACCCATCCAAGTACTAACCGGGCCCGATGTTGCTTAACTTCGGTGATCGGACGAGAACCGGTGTATTCAACATGGTATGGCCGTTGGCGTCCTTATAACGTAGCCGCACGGCAGAAGAAGCATTCGCCCCTTCTCCCAACACACGCAATCGCCGTTTTCCGTGGCACATTTGACGCAAAGCACGTCCTTCCACCTCGAAGGCGACGCGCAGTGCGGCGCGCCGCCACGTGGGTGAGACGCACGCGCGTGGCCGGGCGGCGGGGGGACCGCGCGGGGTGTGGCAGTGTCCTGCTGGACCGACGGAAGCTTTCTCACCTGCCTGACACACGCCGCGCCGCGCTTTTCAGATATTTGCGTAATTTGCGCGGTGCACTCTCGCCTGTCCCCTCCCCTTCCGTCCCGACTTGTCTCGACTTTGCTCGACTGCCGCTCGCTGCCGCTCGGGTCGCGGTCCATATGACGGCACAAGCACGACAAACATCTGCGAGACGGGCGCGGGCCTGACCGGCGTGTCCGAGACGCCGTGGGCGGCCGTTGGGAGCTACTAGAGCAGCGCTGTGGCGTGCCATGGAAACAAGGACAGAAGACACAGGAGGTTCGACAAAGCATCCAAAACAATAAGCCCCGTCGTATTCCGGAACACTTTCGCCGTTTCATACTGTTTTGTTATTTCCAGAGACACTTTGGAAATCTTCCTAGGCACACTCTTCTTCAAACTGAGTTTCTTAACATCGTACCTTATGCTTAATACAACAGTTTTAAATCACTGTGGAAACATCTTTGTCACATCGCAAAGGCAGCATGAAAAGAGGGCTGGCAGGGGTAGCGACTAAAAAGCAAAAAATGAAGGCAGCCAGAGTTCCCAGGCGGTCACCGATCCGAGTACTAACGTTGTTGCTTGACTTCGGTGATCGGACGAGAACGGCAGATTTTTTTTTTTTTCCTTCCTTTTTGTTTATTTATTTACTTTGTGGAATTTACCACTGCTACTAAACAGTAGGCCCTGACGTATTTCAGAACTCATCTGTCGATTCGTAGTGTGTTGTTATTTTCGAGGCGTTCTAGCACTCTTGTTTCGCGCATTCTTGCTCAAACTGAGTTCATTACTGTAGTTTCGTATCTTACGTTTGATACAGTACTTTAAAATGCTTGTGGAAGCATCTTTGTCACACCTGAAAGTTAGTATGAAAAAGAGGCCTCGCAGGTGTGGCGACGTAAAAGTTAAAAAATGAGATAGAGCCAACAGCACCCGGTGTTCCCAGGCGGTCACCCATCCAAGTACTAACCGGGCCCGATGTTGCTTAACTTCGGTGATCGGACGAGAACCGGTGTATTCAACATGGTATGGCCGTTGGCGTCCTTATAACGTAGCCGCACGGCAGAAGAAGCATTCGCCCCTTCTCCCAACACACGCAATCGCCGTTTTCCGTGGCACATTTGACGCAAAGCACGTCCTTCCACCTCGAAGGCGACGCGCAGTGCGGCGCGCCGCCACGTGGGTGAGACGCACAACACAGCACAGCTGCTCGTTGCACCGCCTGTCTATCATTCGTTTGGTTGGTGCGTGCGGCCTCCGACACTCGCGGGCGACGCATCTTGTGGGGCTTGCGCGTGGCCGGGCGGCGGGGGGACCGCGCGGGGTGTGGCAGTGTCCTGCTGGACCGACGGAAGCTTTCTCACCTGCCTGACACACGCCGCGCCGCGCTTTTCAGATATTTGCGTAATTTGCGCGGTGCACTCTCGCCTGTCCCCTCCCCTTCCGTCCCGACTTGTCTCGACTTTGCTCGACTGCCGCTCGCTGCCGCTCGGGTCGCGGTCCATATGACGGCACAAGCACGACAAACATCTGCGAGACGGGCGCGGGCCTGACCGGCGTGTCCGAGACGCCGTGGGCGGCCGTTGGGAGCTACTAGAGCAGCGCTGTGGCGTGCCATGGAAACAAGGACAGAAGACACAGGAGGTTCGACAAAGCATCCAAAACAATAAGCCCCGTCGTATTCCGGAACACTTTCGCCGTTTCATACTGTTTTGTTATTTCCAGAGACACTTTGGAAATCTTCCTAGGCACACTCTTCTTCAAACTGAGTTTCTTAACATCGTACCTTATGCTTAATACAACAGTTTTAAATCACTGTGGAAACATCTTTGTCACATCGCAAAGGCAGCATGAAAAGAGGGCTGGCAGGGGTAGCGACTAAAAAGCAAAAAATGAAGGCAGCCAGAGTTCCCAGGCGGTCACCGATCCGAGTACTAACGTTGTTGCTTGACTTCGGTGATCGGACGAGAACGGCAGATTTTTTTTTTTTTTTTCCTTCCTTTTTGTTTATTTATTTACTTTGTGGAATTTACCACTGCTACTAAACAGTAGGCCCTGACGTATTTCAGAACTCATCTGTCGATTCGTAGTGTGTTGTTATTTTCGAGGCGTTCTAGCACTCTTGTTTCGCGCATTCTTGCTCAAACTGAGTTCATTACTGTAGTTTCGTATCTTACGTTTGATACAGTACTTTAAAATGCTTGTGGAAGCATCTTTGTCACACCTGAAAGTTAGTATGAAAAAGAGGCCTCGCAGGTGTGGCGACGTAAAAGTTAAAAAATGAGATAGAGCCAACAGCACCCGGTGTTCCCAGGCGGTCACCCATCCAAGTACTAACCGGGCCCGATGTTGCTTAACTTCGGTGATCGGACGAGAACCGGTGTATTCAACATGGTATGGCCGTTGGCGTCCTTATAACGTAGCCGCACGGCAGAAGAAGCATTCGCCCCTTCTCCCAACACACGCAATCGCCGTTTTCCGTGGCACATTTGACGCAAAGCACGTCCTTCCACCTCGAAGGCGACGCGCAGTGCGGCGCGCCGCCACGTGGGTGAGACGCACAACACAGCACAGCTGCTCGTTGCACCGCCTGTCTATCATTCGTTTGGTTGGTGCGTGCGGCCTCCGACACTCGCGGGCGACGCATCTTGTGGGGCTTGCGCGTGGCCGGGCGGCGGGGGGACCGCGCGGGGTGTGGCAGTGTCCTGCTGGACCGACGGAAGCTTTCTCACCTGCCTGACACACGCCGCGCCGCGCTTTTCAGATATTTGCGTAATTTGCGCGGTGCACTCTCGCCTGTCCCCTCCCCTTCCGTCCCGACTTGTCTCGACTTTGCTCGACTGCCGCTCGCTGCCGCTCGGGTCGCGGTCCATATGACGGCACAAGCACGACAAACATCTGCGAGACGGGCGCGGGCCTGACCGGCGTGTCCGAGACGCCGTGGGCGGCCGTTGGGAGCTACTAGAGCAGCGCTGTGGCGTGCCATGGAAACAAGGACAGAAGACACAGGAGGTTCGACAAAGCATCCAAAACAATAAGCCCCGTCGTATTCCGGAACACTTTCGCCGTTTCATACTGTTTTGTTATTTCCAGAGACACTTTGGAAATCTTCCTAGGCACACTCTTCTTCAAACTGAGTTTCTTAACATCGTACCTTATGCTTAATACAACAGTTTTAAATCACTGTGGAAACATCTTTGTCACATCGCAAAGGCAGCATGAAAAGAGGGCTGGCAGGGGTAGCGACTAAAAAGCAAAAAATGAAGGCAGCCAGAGATCCCAGGCGGTCACCGATCCGAGTACTAACGTTGTTGCTTGACTTCGGTGATCGGACGAGAACGGCAGATTTTTTTTTTTTTTTTTCCTTCCTTTTTGTTTATTTATTTACTTTGTGGAATTTACCACTGCTACTAAACAGTAGGCCCTGACGTATTTCAGAACTCATCTGTCGATTCGTAGTGTGTTGTTATTTTCGAGGCGTTCTAGCACTCTTGTTTCGCGCATTCTTGCTCAAACTGAGTTCATTACTGTAGTTTCGTATCTTACGTTTGATACAGTACTTTAAAATGCTTGTGGAAGCATCTTTGTCACACCTGAAAGTTAGTATGAAAAAGAGGCCTCGCAGGTGTGGCGACGTAAAAGTTAAAAAATGAGATAGAGCCAACAGCACCCGGTGTTCCCAGGCGGTCACCCATCCAAGTACTAACCGGGCCCGATGTTGCTTAACTTCGGTGATCGGACGAGAACCGGTGTATTCAACATGGTATGGCCGTTGGCGTCCTTATAACGTAGCCGCACGGCAGAAGAAGCATTCGCCCCTTCTCCCAACACACGCAATCGCCGTTTTCCGTGGCACATTTGACGCAAAGCACGTCCTTCCACCTCGAAGGCGACGCGCAGTGCGGCGCGCCGCCACGTGGGTGAGACGCACAACACAGCACAGCTGCTCGTTGCACCGCCTGTCTATCATTCGTTTGGTTGGTGCGTGCGGCCTCCGACACTCGCGGGCGACGCATCTTGTGGGGCTTGCGCGTGGCCGGGCGGCGGGGGGACCGCGCGGGGTGTGGCAGTGTCCTGCTGGACCGACGGAAGCTTTCTCACCTGCCTGACACACGCCGCGCCGCGCTTTTCAGATATTTGCGTAATTTGCGCGGTGCACTCTCGCCTGTCCCCTCCCCTTCCGTCCCGACTTGTCTCGACTTTGCTCGACTGCCGCTCGCTGCCGCTCGGGTCGCGGTCCATATGACGGCACAAGCACGACAAACATCTGCGAGACGGGCGCGGGCCTGACCGGCGTGTCCGAGACGCCGTGGGCGGCCGTTGGGAGCTACTAGAGCAGCGCTGTGGCGTGCCATGGAAACAAGGACAGAAGACACAGGAGGTTCGACAAAGCATCCAAAACAATAAGCCCCGTCGTATTCCGGAACACTTTCGCCGTTTCATACTGTTTTGTTATTTCCAGAGACACTTTGGAAATCTTCCTAGGCACACTCTTCTTCAAACTGAGTTTCTTAACATCGTACCTTATGCTTAATACAACAGTTTTAAATCACTGTGGAAACATCTTTGTCACATCGCAAAGGCAGCATGAAAAGAGGGCTGGCAGGGGTAGCGACTAAAAAGCAAAAAATGAAGGCAGCCAGAGTTCCCAGGCGGTCACCGATCCGAGTACTAACGTTGTTGCTTGACTTCGGTGATCGGACGAGAACGGCAGATTTTTTTTTTTTTTTCCTTCCTTTTTGTTTATTTATTTACTTTGTGGAATTTACCACTGCTACTAAACAGTAGGCCCTGACGTATTTCAGAACTCATCTGTCGATTCGTAGTGTGTTGTTATTTTCGAGGCGTTCTAGCACTCTTGTTTCGCGCATTCTTGCTCAAACTGAGTTCATTACTGTAGTTTCGTATCTTACGTTTGATACAGTACTTTAAAATGCTTGTGGAAGCATCTTTGTCACACCTGAAAGTTAGTATGAAAAAGAGGCCTCGCAGGTGTGGCGACGTAAAAGTTAAAAAATGAGATAGAGCCAACAGCACCCGGTGTTCCCAGGCGGTCACCCATCCAAGTACTAACCGGGCCCGATGTTGCTTAACTTCGGTGATCGGACGAGAACCGGTGTATTCAACATGGTATGGCCGTTGGCGTCCTTATAACGTAGCCGCACGGCAGAAGAAGCATTCGCCCCTTCTCCCAACACACGCAATCGCCGTTTTCCGTGGCACATTTGACGCAAAGCACGTCCTTCCACCTCGAAGGCGACGCGCAGTGCGGCGCGCCGCCACGTGGGTGAGACGCACAACACAGCACAGCTGCTCGTTGCACCGCCTGTCTATCATTCGTTTGGTTGGTGCGTGCGGCCTCCGACACTCGCGGGCGACGCATCTTGTGGGGCTTGCGCGTGGCCGGGCGGCGGGGGGACCGCGCGGGGTGTGGCAGTGTCCTGCTGGACCGACGGAAGCTTTCTCACCTGCCTGACACACGCCGCGCCGCGCTTTTCAGATATTTGCGTAATTTGCGCGGTGCACTCTCGCCTGTCCCCTCCCCTTCCGTCCCGACTTGTCTCGACTTTGCTCGACTGCCGCTCGCTGCCGCTCGGGTCGCGGTCCATATGACGGCACAAGCACGACAAACATCTGCGAGACGGGCGCGGGCCTGACCGGCGTGTCCGAGACGCCGTGGGCGGCCGTTGGGAGCTACTAGAGCAGCGCTGTGGCGTGCCATGGAAACAAGGACAGAAGACACAGGAGGTTCGACAAAGCATCCAAAACAATAAGCCCCGTCGTATTCCGGAACACTTTCGCCGTTTCATACTGTTTTGTTATTTCCAGAGACACTTTGGAAATCTTCCTAGGCACACTCTTCTTCAAACTGAGTTTCTTAACATCGTACCTTATGCTTAATACAACAGTTTTAAATCACTGTGGAAACATCTTTGTCACATCGCAAAGGCAGCATGAAAAGAGGGCTGGCAGGGGTAGCGACTAAAAAGCAAAAAATGAAGGCAGCCAGAGTTCCCAGGCGGTCACCGATCCGAGTACTAACGTTGTTGCTTGACTTCGGTGATCGGACGAGAACGGCAGATTTTTTTTTTTTTTTCCTTCCTTTTTGTTTATTTATTTACTTTGTGGAATTTACCACTGCTACTAAACAGTAGGCCCTGACGTATTTCAGAACTCATCTGTCGATTCGTAGTGTGTTGTTATTTTCGAGGCGTTCTAGCACTCTTGTTTCGCGCATTCTTGCTCAAACTGAGTTCATTACTGTAGTTTCGTATCTTACGTTTGATACAGTACTTTAAAATGCTTGTGGAAGCATCTTTGTCACACCTGAAAGTTAGTATGAAAAAGAGGCCTCGCAGGTGTGGCGACGTAAAAGTTAAAAAATGAGATAGAGCCAACAGCACCCGGTGTTCCCAGGCGGTCACCCATCCAAGTACTAACCGGGCCCGATGTTGCTTAACTTCGGTGATCGGACGAGAACCGGTGTATTCAACATGGTATGGCCGTTGGCGTCCTTATAACGTAGCCGCACGGCAGAAGAAGCATTCGCCCCTTCTCCCAACACACGCAATCGCCGTTTTCCGTGGCACATTTGACGCAAAGCACGTCCTTCCACCTCGAAGGCGACGCGCAGTGCGGCGCGCCGCCACGTGGGTGAGACGCACAACACAGCACAGCTGCTCGTTGCACCGCCTGTCTATCATTCGTTTGGTTGGTGCGTGCGGCCTCCGACACTCGCGGGCGACGCATCTTGTGGGGCTTGCGCGTGGCCGGGCGGCGGGGGGACCGCGCGGGGTGTGGCAGTGTCCTGCTGGACCGACGGAAGCTTTCTCACCTGCCTGACACACGCCGCGCCGCGCTTTTCAGATATTTGCGTAATTTGCGCGGTGCACTCTCGCCTGTCCCCTCCCCTTCCGTCCCGACTTGTCTCGACTTTGCTCGACTGCCGCTCGCTGCCGCTCGGGTCGCGGTCCATATGACGGCACAAGCACGACAAACATCTGCGAGACGGGCGCGGGCCTGACCGGCGTGTCCGAGACGCCGTGGGCGGCCGTTGGGAGCTACTAGAGCAGCGCTGTGGCGTGCCATGGAAACAAGGACAGAAGACACAGGAGGTTCGACAAAGCATCCAAAACAATAAGCCCCGTCGTATTCCGGAACACTTTCGCCGTTTCATACTGTTTTGTTATTTCCAGAGACACTTTGGAAATCTTCCTAGGCACACTCTTCTTCAAACTGAGTTTCTTAACATCGTACCTTATGCTTAATACAACAGTTTTAAATCACTGTGGAAACATCTTTGTCACATCGCAAAGGCAGCATGAAAAGAGGGCTGGCAGGGGTAGCGACTAAAAAGCAAAAAATGAAGGCAGCCAGAGTTCCCAGGCGGTCACCGATCCGAGTACTAACGTTGTTGCTTGACTTCGGTGATCGGACGAGAACGGCAGATTTTTTTTTTTTTTTCCTTCCTTTTTGTTTATTTATTTACTTTGTGGAATTTACCACTGCTACTAAACAGTAGGCCCTGACGTATTTCAGAACTCATCTGTCGATTCGTAGTGTGTTGTTATTTTCGAGGCGTTCTAGCACTCTTGTTTCGCGCATTCTTGCTCAAACTGAGTTCATTACTGTAGTTTCGTATCTTACGTTTGATACAGTACTTTAAAATGCTTGTGGAAGCATCTTTGTCACACCTGAAAGTTAGTATGAAAAAGAGGCCTCGCAGGTGTGGCGACGTAAAAGTTAAAAAATGAGATAGAGCCAACAGCACCCGGTGTTCCCAGGCGGTCACCCATCCAAGTACTAACCGGGCCCGATGTTGCTTAACTTCGGTGATCGGACGAGAACCGGTGTATTCAACATGGTATGGCCGTTGGCGTCCTTATAACGTAGCCGCACGGCAGAAGAAGCATTCGCCCCTTCTCCCAACACACGCAATCGCCGTTTTCCGTGGCACATTTGACGCAAAGCACGTCCTTCCACCTCGAAGGCGACGCGCAGTGCGGCGCGCCGCCACGTGGGTGAGACGCACAACACAGCACAGCTGCTCGTTGCACCGCCTGTCTATCATTCGTTTGGTTGGTGCGTGCGGCCTCCGACACTCGCGGGCGACGCATCTCGACTTTGCTCGACTGCCGCTCGCTGCCGCTCGGGTCGCGGTCCATATGACGGCACAAGCACGACAAACATCTGCGAGACGGGCGCGGGCCTGACCGGCGTGTCCGAGACGCCGTGGGCGGCCGTTGGGAGCTACTAGAGCAGCGCTGTGGCGTGCCATGGAAACAAGGACAGAAGACACAGGAGGTTCGACAAAGCATCCAAAACAATAAGCCCCGTCGTATTCCGGAACACTTTCGCCGTTTCATACTGTTTTGTTATTTCCAGAGACACTTTGGAAATCTTCCTAGGCACACTCTTCTTCAAACTGAGTTTCTTAACATCGTACCTTATGCTTAATACAACAGTTTTAAATCACTGTGGAAACATCTTTGTCACATCGCAAAGGCAGCATGAAAAGAGGGCTGGCAGGGGTAGCGACTAAAAAGCAAAAAATGAAGGCAGCCAGAGTTCCCAGGCGGTCACCGATCCGAGTACTAACGTTGTTGCTTGACTTCGGTGATCGGACGAGAACGGCAGATTTTTTTTTTTTTTTTCCTTCCTTTTTGTTTATTTATTTACTTTGTGGAATTTACCACTGCTACTAAACAGTAGGCCCTGACGTATTTCAGAACTCATCTGTCGATTCGTAGTGTGTTGTTATTTTCGAGGCGTTCTAGCACTCTTGTTTCGCGCATTCTTGCTCAAACTGAGTTCATTACTGTAGTTTCGTATCTTACGTTTGATACAGTACTTTAAAATGCTTGTGGAAGCATCTTTGTCACACCTGAAAGTTAGTATGAAAAAGAGGCCTCGCAGGTGTGGCGACGTAAAAGTTAAAAAATGAGATAGAGCCAACAGCACCTTTTTTTTTTATTTTTTTTTTTTTTTTTTTTTTTTTTTTTTTTTTTTTTTCGGCGAGCTTCTCAGCTATAAATACATGCTGTTGGTAGTGCAGAATGAAGAACGAAGAGGGGCTGAAGATATGCTCCTTCTCGCCGGTCGCAGATGGCGTGCGCCAGATGGAACGGGAAGGGGTCCTCGTCCGGTTGACGTAGGAGCGGCACTGTCATCGAAGGGGAGGGCAAGACTTAACAACGTTGAAAACAATGAAAATATTCGTAAAGAAAGCCAAACGGAAAAGTTCTTCCGTAAAGCGGCGGCAAGAATTATACCGACCAAATGTGGGAGAAAGAAAACGAAGATGAATGACTTCGCAACAAAAGAACCAGTCACAAACCTCTGTCAAGAAAGAGTAAGGCCCGGGAGGTCCCTCTAATAACGTATGGAAGGAAAGGTAACAGATCCGCTTCCCCGCGGTACTGGCGGTGAAGAAAAAAGAAATAAAGGAGACGTATGCCCTAAATGAAACGGAAGTAGTAAAAGAAACGAACCGCCACACTTCCACAGGCGGTAACGAACAACATAAAAAACAAAAGATGGTTTTCGAGAGTAGCACCAAAACACGAAAACCATGCAGAGAACAAACAACCAAAATGGCAGGGCATTGGCGTCACACACAACACTGATAGCGAAACGACAATTTCAGACAAAAAATTGGAACACAAAGATAAACAGAAACAAAACTTCCGACGTGACACTTATAAGGTAGTGAACACTGTCCGTAGATCGGAAAAACAAAAAACTGTCACAGTTCGTCATCAAGATGACGGTCAAGGTGATCCCAAATACAAAAAACTTGTCCAACAATTTCTCTTGCAGTGTTCGTTCCCGTATATCACATAATCAGGAAAGGGTGTATAATTATATACACATTGATATAAGTCACTTTTAAGGAGGGGTCACGACCGAGTGAAATGCATGGGACAAAGCCACATGCAAAAAATTAGCGAACGTCGCTGAATAGGTCCTACTGGCGCGTTCTTCATTGTGGAAAGTCCATAAATTGGTGAGAAAGGTCACAGTATCGGTAATTTTGAGACTAAAGATGGCATGAATTGTGTGTCCATATATCCAGATGGTGGCATTCCGCTTTGTGGACGGGTAAGGCTTCCACTGTGGCACTATCGCGTCCGTCACAGGAACCTGCCTGACTGTCACTCTATTTATGAGTCGAATCATGTCCCTCGCACAGTACCATATGTCCCGGAACCTGGAGCACTCGAAGCGGTGCTCGATGTCGTCCGGGACTCCGCAGGCCTCGCACTGGCTGAACCGGATGAGGTTGATGGAGTGGAGCTTGCAGTTTGTGGCAACAGTGCGGTTGACCACCCTGTACCACGTGGCCCTCACGTCAGCTGGTATGACGCGGGAACTGATGTTCCGCCACACGGCGCTCCAATCGTGCTGCGGCAGACGTAGCTCCCACTTATTGGGTGGTGGTCGTCCGCGGATGACATCCGCAATATCTCCGACCGCATGGCCTCGCACGTCGTGGAGACTTACGTAGCTGTGCGTGATGTAGTAACGGCGCACGTGGGAGATGGAGAAGGGGATGCCGGTGACGTAGACCGGGGCGGTGACGGAACGCGGCCGGTGTTGATGAAAGAGAACTGCCGTAGGGCTGCCCAAACCTTTGCCAAGTAAAACATTGGTCCGTTTATAAAAGAGTGCCTCACATTTGGCGTTAAAATCGACAAGTCCGAGACCGCCTTCCGAAGGTGTCAGGGTACATGTGGCCATAGCGACCTTAAAAATATCGCCTTTCCACAAAAACCAATAAAATGCATGCCGTATGGACCGTGCGATTTGCTTCGGTACCGGCAAGATTTGCGCCAGGTACCACGCCCTTGCCAGAATGGTGGTATTAATAAGCGCAACTTTGTCCGACAGTGCCAAGTTGCGCGGCGCATGAATTTTAACCACGGCGCGCACTTTAGAAAGAGTGGACCGCCAATTGAGAGCTTGCATCTGTTGTAAGTTGTCTGACAGTGTCACGCCGAGCACCTTAGACTGGCGTTTCACGCAGTACCAATGCCGGTATTCAGTACGCATGCGCTCCGTCAACGGGAGGAGAACCGTCTTACGCGGATTTACTACGGCGCCTGTCGCCCGTTCGTATTGCTGCAGAACGCCATAGAGGCGGTCGATGTCGTCTGCCCGTTCGATGAAGACGCCCAAGTCATCGGCATAAGCGCGACACACAAGCCGGTCGTCTCCCACGCGAATCCCTCGACAAGTGCGGCCAATGGTACGGAGGAGCGGGTCCAAGGCGATCGCGAACAGCGCCATAGATAGGGGGCAACCCTGTCGGACTGAGCGGCTGATATGGATCTTGTCGCTGGCGATACCGTTTACGATAACGCGCGACGTGGCACTGCTTAAGATATTGCTTATCATGGCCGTGAACTTCGTCCCGAAACCCATGCGAGTCATCAATCTGCGAAGATAAAAGTGGCTTACACGATCGAACGCAGTTTGAAAATCGACCAATAAAATTCCCGCATTGCGAAGCCTGCTGCTTTTCGTGTGGCCTATGCAGTCCCTGTAGGCTAAAACGGCGTCAAAAATATTTCGATCTCGAACAGCGCACGACTGCGATGCATCTAAAACTTTTCCCATAACTTGCTTAAGTCTATTAGCAACGCACCTGGCCATTATCTTATAATCCGAGTTGAGAAGGGTAATAGGGCGTACAGTTTCTAAACTCGGCGTCGCAGTCGATTTGGGAATGAGGACGATACGTCCTTCTTCAAAGTCCACTGGGATTTCCGCTCCATTTCGGATATCATTAGCGATTTCCGTTAAAAGTTCACTAAAAGAGTCAAAAAATGTCAGATAAAACTCCGCTGGGATGCCGTCTTTCCCGGGGGATTTCCTTGTTTGACTGCCTTTAACGGCATCCTCTAAGTCATCCGCGGTATAAACCGCATTAAGATTAAGTCTATCCCGTCGCGTTAAAATATGCGGCACGTGACTTAAAAGATCATTGATTGCGGCGGCATCGACAGCAGTGTCGGTAAAAAGTGATTGGAAATACTGATACAATTCCGCCTGAATCGCCTGGTGGTCCGTGGTTCTGATCCCGGCGGCGAGCGTCCACGTGTTTAGCCGTAGTTTTGCGCGGCGGCACCTCTCCCTACGGAGGTGGTACGCAGAGACTGTCTCGCCGACCACGGCGCCCACAGGCTGGCTCCGCCTCACTGTCCCCTCACATTTCTGCCGCAAATCCCGCAGCAACTTTGCTTTAAATTCGCGCAGGGTGGGCAACAGTTCCGGCTGCGCAGTAACACGCTGCGCGAGCTCGCGCAAACACTGGCGGTAGAAGTCGGCCGTGGCCCGGCGCCACCGTGCCGCATCACGACTAAAATCAATTAAAAATTTTCTGACCGCCGGTTTGGCCACCGCGGTCCACCAGTAAATAGCGGTGGAACCGACCGGTCGGCTCTGCACAAGGTTGTGCCACATATTTAAAAAACTCGTTTTAAAAGAGGGATCATTTAAAATGCTGCAATTCAATTTCCACATATTTTTAACTGACGAACGTGGGCACAAACCTAAATTGAGCTGACAAATGTAACTACAATGGTCGGAAAAAATCACCGGCTGCACATCGGCAGCGACGACGGTATGTGCAAGCTGCGGCGAGACGTAAATCCTGTCTAAACGACTATGTCCGGTAGCGTAAAAATACGTAAAGGCTGTACGGTGGGGGTTGAGAACCCGCCACGTGTCTCGCAGCTGTAAACCAGTAACCAACGTCTTCAGTTCCTCACACCGGTTTGGCCGTGGTTCCTGATCGCGATCGTCAATTACACCATTAAAATCACCCCCGAGAATAAAATTATCTCTATTCTGATATAAAACCTGGCACAGTTCGGTAGCATAAAAATTATTCCGCGCAGGTTTGTTGCCAGAGTGCGCGTAAACATTAACAAACACGTAACCATTAATTTCACAAACTATGACCCGCCCATTTGGTAAGCATTCGATATTTTGCACTTCGATGTCCGATCGGACTAAAATAGCAGTGCCTGTGCTGTCATCCGCGATGATATTATCGTACACAGTGAACTCGTGAAAATCGCGGATAAAAGATAATGCTTCAGTGGTCACCTCTTGTAAAAAAGCTACCTGACAACAGCTTTCAGTTAAAAAATTATACAGTGCTATCGCTTTGTGATGGCTACGCATTTTATTAACGTTGACCGTTAGTACCGTAAACTGATTACCAGTAACCATAAAAGAAGAAAACCAGGAAAACACAGATAAAACAATAAAAACACTCACAAGATAAAACGGTAAAATACAAATACAAAAACGACTCAGCATGGGTTGTCGTCGGCGTGCTTAAAAGACGGAATGCCACACTGGAAGTAGTTGTAAATTAATCATCGGGCGGCTCATCACCCCACGCCCCCAGTCGGGTAACAGGTGGTGACGCCCCCGCGACAGACATCGTGGGTAAGTCTCTACTGTGTTGTGTTGCTACAGCGTCCTGTGTGACAGGGCGCACACTCGTAACCTGAGGCGGTTCTGTCACGGCAGGTTGTGGAACCGATTCACTGGCAGGTAACGCGTCCGATTGATGGATAACAGTTTGCAGATGCCGGACCACTTCGGCCCTGTGCGCTTCCGAGCCCGCAGCCTGGCCGCCGCCAGCACCGCTGCCGTCCGCTCTCGCGCCTACAGCTGATCGGGTCACGTGAGCGGCCGCGCCGGGCCGAACTGCCGCGCCATCGCGCTGCCCCCCCTTACGCCGCTGCCGTTTTGGCTTCCCTTGAGATAGCGGTCTCCCGACAGGCGACGGACTACGCTCTCTCCTCGCGGACGACCGTCGGGAATCGGTCGACGAACTCCTACTTCTGTCACGCCCATCGTGTTCGGGGTCACTGCGCGACCGAACCGACGCACTAACAGAAGAAGACGATTCTCGTCTTTCGAGAGAGGGGGCACGGTCCACGTGTGCACGGCCTGCCGTGACCACATTCGAAACTCCCGACACCTGTTGTGGGAGGACGAAAACTGTTCTATCTATGTCCGCTAAAGTGACAGACTGATCGACCGCCACAACACTGGAACCGGCTGTGGGGGGGAGCGTCTCGTCGGTGACCAGTTCCGGGACTGAGTCAATGGTCACTGTGGGGGCAACTACCGGGGCGGGTTCTGGTCCCGTGACGGGGGTTGTTGCACGCGCGTCTGTCTCCGGTAGGGCTACCGCGTTTAACATGACGGAATCACTATCGGTTAGCATTGGCACCGTAACAGTAGCAACGGACGCGGCCATATCTGCTGGAAGGTCGACACGGCGAGCTGCCTGTGGGGGGGCGCCTAAAGCGACCGCCGCCCAACTCATGGGTTCGCTTCCGTGTTCGCCCAGCGGCAGTTGCAAAGGCCCCTTACGCCGCGGGCAATTTTGGCGAAAGTGATCCGGCCGATTACAAAAAGAACACGTTTGCGGTTGCCCACTGTACGTAATAAAGGCACGGTGCCCGGCCATGTAAACAAATGATGGCACATGCTTTCGCACAATCATTCGTACACTTCGCACCCCATTTTCACATTGTATGGGGTACGCGGCAGACCATTTTTCTTTAACAACGGAAAGCACAGTGCCGTAAGGGCCGAGACATCGCGAAATGGTGTCGTTTTTTACTTCAAAAGGCAGATTGAATACCCTGACAGTCCGTATGCCATAACCCGCGTTCGTCACTTTAACGTCACTCAAGGTTTGATTATCGTGCTTAAATTGCCGCACACCATCATTGACATTAACAACCGTATCACAGAGTTCCGAACTACTTAACTTCAAAAAGACGGAATTTAAAAAAGTGTCCAATTGGAGTCCGAAAATGTCACTAGCCGGGATTTTCAAATCATTAAGGATCCAATGATGAATTTCGAAAGCGGTCGGACGAGGGACAGATCGGCTAAATTCGCACTGAATATTGTTGTTCCGATCTTCACTTTCCATCGTTGTCAGTACGTACCGTGAAAAATCAGCAAAGCAAGCAAGTCGCCTCGCGAACACCACACGCTGCGGCGCGCTGAACGTAAACACCACGGGCCGGCGGAGCGCAGAGCACCGAGGTGTTGCCAGGCGGGCAGCCAGCCAAGTACTAACCGGGCCCGATGATGCTTAACTTCGGTGATCGGACGAGAACCGGTGTATTCATCATGGTATGGCCGTTGGCGCTCATGTAATGTAGGAGCACGGCAGAATTCGCGTTCGGCTTTACTCCCAACACACAAAATGTTAGTTTTCGGCCGCATTTGACGAAAGCACTTCCTTCCACAACAGCCAGTTCCTCGAGGACGGCGCGGGGGGCGCGCCTGGCGTCCCAGCAGAGCGACGGCCGAATTAGCGGGCGCACCGCCGCGTGTGTGAGACGCACTGCTGCTCGTTGCACCTCCTGTCATTCGCTGCGCGCGTGCAGCCTTCGACACTAGCGGAGGACGCATCTTGTCCCTGGTGTCCAGCGGAGGGCCTGTGCGTGGTGTGGCAGTGTCGTGCTGGAGGGCGCCACTGGTGGCATGTGGGCTTCCTCGCCTCGCCTCGCCTCGCCTCGCCTCACACCAGGTGTGTGCGTAGTTTGCAGTGCATTCGCACCATTCCTATCCCTGTCCCCGTCCCCGTCCCGACTTGTCCCGACTTTGCTCGACTGCCGCTCGCTGCCGCTCGGGTCGTGGTCCATATGACAGCGCAAGCACGACAAACGTCTGCGGGACGAGACGAGACGAGACGACTAAGGAATAAATTCGTGATTAAAAAAATTTGGAACTCTACACTCGTACACAAAAATAGGCGGTGACGTATTTCAGAAATCACCTGCCGATTCGTACTGTTTTGTCGTTTTCAAAGTCTTCTTGGCAAACTTGGTTAGCACATTCTCCCTCAAACTGAGTTAATTACTGCATTTTCGTACCATTACAGTAGTTTAAAAGGCTTAAGGAAGCATCTTTGTACAACAGAAAGGTAGTTTGAAAATTGGGCTGGCAGGGGTAGCGACATAATAATAAAAAAAAAAAAAGGAAGGCAGCCAACAGCACCCGGGTTTCCCAGGCGGTCACCCATCCAAGTACTAACCGGGCCCGATGATGCTTAACTTCGGTGATCGGACGAGAACCGGTGTATTCATCATGGTATGGCCGTTGGCGCTCATGTAATGTAGGAGCACGGCAGAATTCGCGTTCGGCTTTACTCCCAACACACAAAATGTTAGTTTTCGGCCGCATTTGACGAAAGCACTTCCTTCCACAACAGCCAGTTCCTCGAGGACGGCGCGGGGGGCGCGCCTGGCGTCCCAGCAGAGCGACGGCCGAATTAGCGGGCGACCGCCGCGTGTGTGAGACGCACTGCTGCTCGTTGCACCTCCTGTCATTCGCTGCGCGCGTGCAGCCTTCGACACTAGCGGAGGACGCATCTTGTCCCTGGTGTCCAGCGGAGGGCCTGTGCGTGGTGTGGCAGTGTCGTGCTGGAGGGCGCCACTGGTGGCATGTGGGCTTCCTCGCCTCGCCTCGCCTCGCCTCGCCTCACACCAGGTGTGTGCGTAGTTTGCAGTGCATTCGCACCATTCCTATCCCTGTCCCCGTCCCCGTCCCGACTTGTCCCGACTTTGCTCGACTGCCGCTCGCTGCCGCTCGGGTCGTGGTCCATATGACAGCGCAAGCACGACAAACGTCTGCGGGACGAGACGAGACGAGACGACTAAGGAATAAATTCGTGATTAAAAAAATTTGGAACTCTACACTCGTACACAAAAATAGGCGGTGACGTATTTCAGAAATCACCTGCCGATTCGTACTGTTTTGTCGTTTTCAAAGTCTTCTTGGCAAACTTGGTTAGCACATTCTCCCTCAAACTGAGTTAATTACTGCATTTTCGTACCATTACAGTAGTTTAAAAGGCTTAAGGAAGCATCTTTGTACAACAGAAAGGTAGTTTGAAAATTGGGCTGGCAGGGGTAGCGACATAATAATAAAAAAAAAAAAAGGAAGGCAGCCAACAGCACCCGGGTTTCCCAGGCGGTCACCCATCCAAGTACTAACCGGGCCCGATGATGCTTAACTTCGGTGATCGGACGAGAACCGGTGTATTCATCATGGTATGGCCGTTGGCGCTCATGTAATGTAGGAGCACGGCAGAATTCGCGTTCGGCTTTACTCCCAACACACAAAATGTTAGTTTTCGGCCGCATTTGACGAAAGCACTTCCTTCCACAACAGCCAGTTCCTCGAGGACGGCGCGGGGGGCGCGCCTGGCGTCCCAGCAGAGCGACGGCCGAATTAGCGGGCGCACCGCCGCGTGTGTGAGACGCACTGCTGCTCGTTGCACCTCCTGTCATTCGCTGCGCGCGTGCAGCCTTCGACACTAGCGGAGGACGCATCTTGTCCCTGGTGTCCAGCGGAGGGCCTGTGCGTGGTGTGGCAGTGTCGTGCTGGAGGGCGCCACTGGTGGCATGTGGGCTTCCTCGCCTCGCCTCGCCTCGCCTCGCCTCACACCAGGTGTGTGCGTAGTTTGCAGTGCATTCGCACCATTCCTATCCCTGTCCCCGTCCCCGTCCCGACTTGTCCCGACTTTGCTCGACTGCCGCTCGCTGCCGCTCGGGTCGTGGTCCATATGACAGCGCAAGCACGACAAACGTCTGCGGGACGAGACGAGACGAGACGACTAAGGAATAAATTCGTGATTAAAAAAATTTGGAACTCTACACTCGTACACAAAAATAGGCGGTGACGTATTTCAGAAATCACCTGCCGATTCGTACTGTTTTGTCGTTTTCAAAGTCTTCTTGGCAAACTTGGTTAGCACATTCTCCCTCAAACTGAGTTAATTACTGCATTTTCGTACCATTACAGTAGTTTAAAAGGCTTAAGGAAGCATCTTTGTACAACAGAAAGGTAGTTTGAAAATTGGGCTGGCAGGGGTAGCGACATAATAATAAAAAAAAAAAAAGGAAGGCAGCCAACAGCACCTTTTTTTTTTTTTTTTTTTTTTTTTTTTTTTTTTTTTTTTTTTTTTTTTCAATTTTTATCTCAACGGGCCTCCCAACTCCCCTTATAGCCCGGCCTTTTCGCTCTCCACAATACGCCTTCTTCGGCGAGCTTCTCAGCTATAAATACATGCTGTTGGTAGTGCAGAATGAAGAACGAAGAACGAAGAGGGGCTGAAGATATGCTCCTTCTCGCCGGTCGCAGATGGTGTGCGCCAGATGGAACGGGAAGGGGTCTTCGTCCGGTGACGTAGGAGCGGCACTGTCATCGAAGGGGAGGGCAAGACTTAACAACGTTGAAAACAATGAAAATATTCGTAAAGAAAGCCAAACGGAAAAGTTCTTCCGTAAAGCGGCGGCAAGAATTATACCGACCAAATGTGGGAGAAAGAAAACGAAGATGAATGACTTCGCAACAAAAGAACCAGTCACAAACCTCTGTCAAGAAAGAGTAAGGCCCGGGAGGTCCCTCTAATAACGTATGGAAGGAAAGGTAACAGATCCGCTTCCCCGCGGTACTGGCGGTGAAGAAAAAAGAAATAAAGGAGACGTATGCCCTAAATGAAACGGAAGTAGTAAAAGAAACGAACCGCCACACTTCCACAGGCGGTAACGAACAACATAAAAAACAAAAGATGGTTTTCGAGAGTAGCACCAAAACACGAAAACCATGCAGAGAACAAACAACCAAAATGGCAGGGCATTGGCGTCACACACAACACTGATAGCGAAACGACAATTTCAGACAAAAAATTGGAACACAAAGATAAACAGAAACAAAACTTCCGACGTGACACTTATAAGGTAGTGAACACTGTCCGTAGATCGGAAAAACAAAAAACTGTCACAGTTCGTCATCAAGATGACGGTCAAGGTGATCCCAAATACAAAAAACTTGTCCAACAATTTCTCTTGCAGTGTTCGTTCCCGTATATCACATAATCAGGAAAGGGTGTATAATTATATACACATTGATATAAGTCACTTTTAAGGAGGGGTCACGACCGAGTGAAATGCATGGGACAAAGCCACATGCAAAAAATTAGCGAACGTCGCTGAATAGGTCCTACTGGCGCGTTCTTCATTGTGGAAAGTCCATAAATTGGTGAGAAAGGTCACAGTATCGGTAATTTTGAGACTAAAGATGGCATGAATTGTGTGTCCATATATCCAGATGGTGGCATTCCGCTTTGTGGACGGGTAAGGCTTCCACTGTGGCACTATCGCGTCCGTCACAGGAACCTGCCTGACTGTCACTCTATTTATGAGTCGAATCATGTCCCTCGCACAGTACCATATGTCCCGGAACCTGGAGCACTCGAAGCGGTGCTCGATGTCGTCCGGGACTCCGCAGGCCTCGCACTGGCTGAACCGGATGAGGTTGATGGAGTGGAGCTTGCAGTTTGTGGCAACAGTGCGGTTGACCACCCTGTACCACGTGGCCCTCACGTCAGCTGGTATGACGCGGGAACTGATGTTCCGCCACACGGCGCTCCAATCGTGCTGCGGCAGACGTAGCTCCCACTTATTGGGTGGTGGTCGTCCGCGGATGACATCCGCAATATCTCCGACCGCATGGCCTCGCACGTCGTGGAGACTTACGTAGCTGTGCGTGATGTAGTAACGGCGCACGTGGGAGATGGAGAAGGGGATGCCGGTGACGTAGACCGGGGCGGTGACGGAACGCGGCCGGTGTTGATGAAAGAGAACTGCCGTAGGGCTGCCCAAACCTTTGCCAAGTAAAACATTGGTCCGTTTATAAAAGAGTGCCTCACATTTGGCGTTAAAATCGACAAGTCCGAGACCGCCTTCCGAAGGTGTCAGGGTACATGTGGCCATAGCGACCTTAAAAATATCGCCTTTCCACAAAAACCAATAAAATGCATGCCGTATGGACCGTGCGATTTGCTTCGGTACCGGCAAGATTTGCGCCAGGTACCACGCCCTTGCCAGAATGGTGGTATTAATAAGCGCAACTTTGTCCGACAGTGCCAAGTTGCGCGGCGCATGAATTTTAACCACGGCGCGCACTTTAGAAAGAGTGGACCGCCAATTGAGAGCTTGCATCTGTTGTAAGTTGTCTGACAGTGTCACGCCGAGCACCTTAGACTGGCGTTTCACGCAGTACCAATGCCGGTATTCAGTACGCATGCGCTCCGTCAACGGGAGGAGAACCGTCTTACGCGGATTTACTACGGCGCCTGTCGCCCGTTCGTATTGCTGCAGAACGCCATAGAGGCGGTCGATGTCGTCTGCCCGTTCGATGAAGACGCCCAAGTCATCGGCATAAGCGCGACACACAAGCCGGTCGTCTCCCACGCGAATCCCTCGACAAGTGCGGCCAATGGTACGGAGGAGCGGGTCCAAGGCGATCGCGAACAGCGCCATAGATAGGGGGCAACCCTGTCGGACTGAGCGGCTGATATGGATCTTGTCGCTGGCGATACCGTTTACGATAACGCGCGACGTGGCACTGCTTAAGATATTGCTTATCATGGCCGTGAACTTCGTCCCGAAACCCATGCGAGTCATCAATCTGCGAAGATAAAAGTGGCTTACACGATCGAACGCAGTTTGAAAATCGACCAATAAAATTCCCGCATTGCGAAGCCTGCTGCTTTTCGTGTGGCCTATGCAGTCCCTGTAGGCTAAAACGGCGTCAAAAATATTTCGATCTCGAACAGCGCACGACTGCGATGCATCTAAAACTTTTCCCATAACTTGCTTAAGTCTATTAGCAACGCACCTGGCCATTATCTTATAATCCGAGTTGAGAAGGGTAATAGGGCGTACAGTTTCTAAACTCGGCGTCGCAGTCGATTTGGGAATGAGGACGATACGTCCTTCTTCAAAGTCCACTGGGATTTCCGCTCCATTTCGGATATCATTAGCGATTTCCGTTAAAAGTTCACTAAAAGAGTCAAAAAATGTCAGATAAAACTCCGCTGGGATGCCGTCTTTCCCGGGGGATTTCCTTGTTTGACTGCCTTTAACGGCATCCTCTAAGTCATCCGCGGTATAAACCGCATTAAGATTAAGTCTATCCCGTCGCGTTAAAATATGCGGCACGTGACTTAAAAGATCATTGATTGCGGCGGCATCGACAGCAGTGTCGGTAAAAAGTGATTGGAAATACTGATACAATTCCGCCTGAATCGCCTGGTGGTCCGTGGTTCTGATCCCGGCGGCGAGCGTCCACGTGTTTAGCCGTAGTTTTGCGCGGCGGCACCTCTCCCTACGGAGGTGGTACGCAGAGACTGTCTCGCCGACCACGGCGCCCACAGGCTGGCTCCGCCTCACTGTCCCCTCACATTTCTGCCGCAAATCCCGCAGCAACTTTGCTTTAAATTCGCGCAGGGTGGGCAACAGTTCCGGCTGCGCAGTAACACGCTGCGCGAGCTCGCGCAAACACTGGCGGTAGAAGTCGGCCGTGGCCCGGCGCCACCGTGCCGCATCACGACTAAAATCAATTAAAAATTTTCTGACCGCCGGTTTGGCCACCGCGGTCCACCAGTAAATAGCGGTGGAACCGACCGGTCGGCTCTGCACAAGGTTGTGCCACATATTTAAAAAACTCGTTTTAAAAGAGGGATCATTTAAAATGCTGCAATTCAATTTCCACATATTTTTAACTGACGAACGTGGGCACAAACCTAAATTGAGCTGACAAATGTAACTACAATGGTCGGAAAAAATCACCGGCTGCACATCGGCAGCGACGACGGTATGTGCAAGCTGCGGCGAGACGTAAATCCTGTCTAAACGACTATGTCCGGTAGCGTAAAAATACGTAAAGGCTGTACGGTGGGGGTTGAGAACCCGCCACGTGTCTCGCAGCTGTAAACCAGTAACCAACGTCTTCAGTTCCTCACACCGGTTTGGCCGTGGTTCCTGATCGCGATCGTCAATTACACCATTAAAATCACCCCCGAGAATAAAATTATCTCTATTCTGATATAAAACCTGGCACAGTTCGGTAGCATAAAAATTATTCCGCGCAGGTTTGTTGCCAGAGTGCGCGTAAACATTAACAAACACGTAACCATTAATTTCACAAACTATGACCCGCCCATTTGGTAAGCATTCGATATTTTGCACTTCGATGTCCGATCGGACTAAAATAGCAGTGCCTGTGCTGTCATCCGCGATGATATTATCGTACACAGTGAACTCGTGAAAATCGCGGATAAAAGATAATGCTTCAGTGGTCACCTCTTGTAAAAAAGCTACCTGACAACAGCTTTCAGTTAAAAAATTATACAGTGCTATCGCTTTGTGATGGCTACGCATTTTATTAACGTTGACCGTTAGTACCGTAAACTGATTACCAGTAACCATAAAAGAAGAAAACCAGGAAAACACAGATAAAACAATAAAAACACTCACAAGATAAAACGGTAAAATACAAATACAAAAACGACTCAGCATGGGTTGTCGTCGGCGTGCTTAAAAGACGGAATGCCACACTGGAAGTAGTTGTAAATTAATCATCGGGCGGCTCATCACCCCACGCCCCCAGTCGGGTAACAGGTGGTGACGCCCCCGCGACAGACATCGTGGGTAAGTCTCTACTGTGTTGTGTTGCTACAGCGTCCTGTGTGACAGGGCGCACACTCGTAACCTGAGGCGGTTCTGTCACGGCAGGTTGTGGAACCGATTCACTGGCAGGTAACGCGTCCGATTGATGGATAACAGTTTGCAGATGCCGGACCACTTCGGCCCTGTGCGCTTCCGAGCCCGCAGCCTGGCCGCCGCCAGCACCGCTGCCGTCCGCTCTCGCGCCTACAGCTGATCGGGTCACGTGAGCGGCCGCGCCGGGCCGAACTGCCGCGCCATCGCGCTGCCCCCCCTTACGCCGCTGCCGTTTTGGCTTCCCTTGAGATAGCGGTCTCCCGACAGGCGACGGACTACGCTCTCTCCTCGCGGACGACCGTCGGGAATCGGTCGACGAACTCCTACTTCTGTCACGCCCATCGTGTTCGGGGTCACTGCGCGACCGAACCGACGCACTAACAGAAGAAGACGATTCTCGTCTTTCGAGAGAGGGGGCACGGTCCACGTGTGCACGGCCTGCCGTGACCACATTCGAAACTCCCGACACCTGTTGTGGGAGGACGAAAACTGTTCTATCTATGTCCGCTAAAGTGACAGACTGATCGACCGCCACAACACTGGAACCGGCTGTGGGGGGGAGCGTCTCGTCGGTGACCAGTTCCGGGACTGAGTCAATGGTCACTGTGGGGGCAACTACCGGGGCGGGTTCTGGTCCCGTGACGGGGGTTGTTGCACGCGCGTCTGTCTCCGGTAGGGCTACCGCGTTTAACATGACGGAATCACTATCGGTTAGCATTGGCACCGTAACAGTAGCAACGGACGCGGCCATATCTGCTGGAAGGTCGACACGGCGAGCTGCCTGTGGGGGGGCGCCTAAAGCGACCGCCGCCCAACTCATGGGTTCGCTTCCGTGTTCGCCCAGCGGCAGTTGCAAAGGCCCCTTACGCCGCGGGCAATTTTGGCGAAAGTGATCCGGCCGATTACAAAAAGAACACGTTTGCGGTTGCCCACTGTACGTAATAAAGGCACGGTGCCCGGCCATGTAAACAAATGATGGCACATGCTTTCGCACAATCATTCGTACACTTCGCACCCCATTTTCACATTGTATGGGGTACGCGGCAGACCATTTTTCTTTAACAACGGAAAGCACAGTGCCGTAAGGGCCGAGACATCGCGAAATGGTGTCGTTTTTTACTTCAAAAGGCAGATTGAATACCCTGACAGTCCGTATGCCATAACCCGCGTTCGTCACTTTAACGTCACTCAAGGTTTGATTATCGTGCTTAAATTGCCGCACACCATCATTGACATTAACAACCGTATCACAGAGTTCCGAACTACTTAACTTCAAAAAGACGGAATTTAAAAAAGTGTCCAATTGGAGTCCGAAAATGTCACTAGCCGGGATTTTCAAATCATTAAGGATCCAATGATGAATTTCGAAAGCGGTCGGACGAGGGACAGATCGGCTAAATTCGCACTGAATATTGTTGTTCCGATCTTCACTTTCCATCGTTGTCAGTACGTACCGTGAAAAATCAGCAAAGCAAGCAAGTCGCCTCGCGAACACCACACGCTGCGGCGCGCTGAACGTAAACACCACGGGCCGGCGGAGCGCAGAGCACCGAGGTGTTGCCAGGCGGGCAGCCAGCCAAGTACTAACCGGGCCCGATGATGCTTAACTTCGGTGATCGGACGAGAACCGGTGTATTCATCATGGTATGGCCGTTGGCGCTCATGTAATGTAGGAGCACGGCAGAATTCGCGTTCGGCTTTACTCCCAACACACAAAATGTTAGTTTTCGGCCGCATTTGACGAAAGCACTTCCTTCCACAACAGCCAGTTCCTCGAGGACGGCGCGGGGGGCGCGCCTGGCGTCCCAGCAGAGCGACGGCCGAATTAGCGGGCGCACCGCCGCGTGTGTGAGACGCACTGCTGCTCGTTGCACCTCCTGTCATTCGCTGCGCGCGTGCAGCCTTCGACACTAGCGGAGGACGCATCTTGTCCCTGGTGTCCAGCGGAGGGCCTGTGCGTGGTGTGGCAGTGTCGTGCTGGAGGGCGCCACTGGTGGCATGTGGGCTTCCTCGCCTCGCCTCGCCTCGCCTCGCCTCACACCAGGTGTGTGCGTAGTTTGCAGTGCATTCGCACCATTCCTATCCCTGTCCCCGTCCCCGTCCCGACTTGTCCCGACTTTGCTCGACTGCCGCTCGCTGCCGCTCGGGTCGTGGTCCATATGACAGCGCAAGCACGACAAACGTCTGCGGGACGAGACGAGACGAGACGACTAAGGAATAAATTCGTGATTAAAAAAATTTGGAACTCTACACTCGTACACAAAAATAGGCGGTGACGTATTTCAGAAATCACCTGCCGATTCGTACTGTTTTGTCGTTTTCAAAGTCTTCTTGGCAAACTTGGTTAGCACATTCTCCCTCAAACTGAGTTAATTACTGCATTTTCGTACCATTACAGTAGTTTAAAAGGCTTAAGGAAGCATCTTTGTACAACAGAAAGGTAGTTTGAAAATTGGGCTGGCAGGGGTAGCGACATAATAATAAAAAAAAAAAAAGGAAGGCAGCCAACAGCACCCGGGTTTCCCAGGCGGTCACCCATCCAAGTACTAACCGGGCCCGATGATGCTTAACTTCGGTGATCGGACGAGAACCGGTGTATTCATCATGGTATGGCCGTTGGCGCTCATGTAATGTAGGAGCACGGCAGAATTCGCGTTCGGCTTTACTCCCAACACACAAAATGTTAGTTTTCGGCCGCATTTGACGAAAGCACTTCCTTCCACAACAGCCAGTTCCTCGAGGACGGCGCGGGGGGCGCGCCTGGCGTCCCAGCAGAGCGACGGCCGAATTAGCGGGCGCACCGCCGCGTGTGTGAGACGCACTGCTGCTCGTTGCACCTCCTGTCATTCGCTGCGCGCGTGCAGCCTTCGACACTAGCGGAGGACGCATCTTGTCCCTGGTGTCCAGCGGAGGGCCTGTGCGTGGTGTGGCAGTGTCGTGCTGGAGGGCGCCACTGGTGGCATGTGGGCTTCCTCGCCTCGCCTCGCCTCGCCTCGCCTCACACCAGGTGTGTGCGTAGTTTGCAGTGCATTCGCACCATTCCTATCCCTGTCCCCGTCCCCGTCCCGACTTGTCCCGACTTTGCTCGACTGCCGCTCGCTGCCGCTCGGGTCGTGGTCCATATGACAGCGCAAGCACGACAAACGTCTGCGGGACGAGACGAGACGAGACGACTAAGGAATAAATTCGTGATTAAAAAAATTTGGAACTCTACACTCGTACACAAAAATAGGCGGTGACGTATTTCAGAAATCACCTGCCGATTCGTACTGTTTTGTCGTTTTCAAAGTCTTCTTGGCAAACTTGGTTAGCACATTCTCCCTCAAACTGAGTTAATTACTGCATTTTCGTACCATTACAGTAGTTTAAAAGGCTTAAGGAAGCATCTTTGTACAACAGAAAGGTAGTTTGAAAATTGGGCTGGCAGGGGTAGCGACATAATAATAAAAAAAAAAAAAAGGAAGGCAGCCAACAGCACCCGGGTTTCCCAGGCGGTCACCCATCCAAGTACTAACCGAGCCCGATGATGCTTAACTTCGGTGATCGGACGAGAACCGGTGTATTCATCATGGTATGGCCGTTGGCGCTCATGTAATGTAGGAGCACGGCAGAATTCGCGTTCGGCTTTACTCCCAACACACAAAATGTTAGTTTTCGGCCGCATTTGACGAAAGCACTTCCTTCCACAACAGCCAGTTCCTCGAGGACGGCGCGGGGGGCGCGCCTGGCGTCCCAGCAGAGCGACGGCCGAATTAGCGGGCGCACCGCCGCGTGTGTGAGACGCACTGCTGCTCGTTGCACCTCCTGTCATTCGCTGCGCGCGTGCAGCCTTCGACACTAGCGGAGGACGCATCTTGTCCCTGGTGTCCAGCGGAGGGCCTGTGCGTGGTGTGGCAGTGTCGTGCTGGAGGGCGCCACTGGTGGCATGTGGGCTTCCTCGCCTCGCCTCGCCTCGCCTCGCCTCACACCAGGTGTGTGCGTAGTTTGCAGTGCATTCGCACCATTCCTATCCCTGTCCCCGTCCCCGTCCCGACTTGTCCCGACTTTGCTCGACTGCCGCTCGCTGCCGCTCGGGTCGTGGTCCATATGACAGCGCAAGCACGACAAACGTCTGCGGGACGAGACGAGACGAGACGACTAAGGAATAAATTCGTGATTAAAAAAATTTGGAACTCTACACTCGTACACAAAAATAGGCGGTGACGTATTTCAGAAATCACCTGCCGATTCGTACTGTTTTGTCGTTTTCAAAGTCTTCTTGGCAAACTTGGTTAGCACATTCTCCCTCAAACTGAGTTAATTACTGCATTTTCGTACCATTACAGTAGTTTAAAAGGCTTAAGGAAGCATCTTTGTACAACAGAAAGGTAGTTTGAAAATTGGGCTGGCAGGGGTAGCGACATAATAATAAAAAAAAAAAAAGGAAGGCAGCCAACAGCACCCGGGTTTCCCAGGCGGTCACCCATCCAAGTACTAACCGGGCCCGATGATGCTTAACTTCGGTGATCGGACGAGAACCGGTGTATTCATCATGGTATGGCCGTTGGCGCTCATGTAATGTAGGAGCACGGCAGAATTCGCGTTCGGCTTTACTCCCAACACACAAAATGTTAGTTTTCGGCCGCATTTGACGAAAGCACTTCCTTCCACAACAGCCAGTTCCTCGAGGACGGCGCGGGGGGCGCGCCTGGCGTCCCAGCAGAGCGACGGCCGAATTAGCGGGCGCACCGCCGCGTGTGTGAGACGCACTGCTGCTCGTTGCACCTCCTGTCATTCGCTGCGCGCGTGCAGCCTTCGACACTAGCGGAGGACGCATCTTGTCCCTGGTGTCCAGCGGAGGGCCTGTGCGTGGTGTGGCAGTGTCGTGCTGGAGGGCGCCACTGGTGGCATGTGGGCTTCCTCGCCTCGCCTCGCCTCGCCTCGCCTCACACCAGGTGTGTGCGTAGTTTGCAGTGCATTCGCACCATTCCTATCCCTGTCCCCGTCCCCGTCCCGACTTGTCCCGACTTTGCTCGACTGCCGCTCGCTGCCGCTCGGGTCGTGGTCCATATGACAGCGCAAGCACGACAAACGTCTGCGGGACGAGACGAGACGAGACGACTAAGGAATAAATTCGTGATTAAAAAAATTTGGAACTCTACACTCGTACACAAAAATAGGCGGTGACGTATTTCAGAAATCACCTGCCGATTCGTACTGTTTTGTCGTTTTCAAAGTCTTCTTGGCAAACTTGGTTAGCACATTCTCCCTCAAACTGAGTTAATTACTGCATTTTCGTACCATTACAGTAGTTTAAAAGGCTTAAGGAAGCATCTTTGTACAACAGAAAGGTAGTTTGAAAATTGGGCTGGCAGGGGTAGCGACATAATAATAAAAAAAAAAAAAGGAAGGCAGCCAACAGCACCCGGGTTTCCCAGGCGGTCACCCATCCAAGTACTAACCGGGCCCGATGATGCTTAACTTCGGTGATCGGACGAGAACCGGTGTATTCATCATGGTATGGCCGTTGGCGCTCATGTAATGTAGGAGCACGGCAGAATTCGCGTTCGGCTTTACTCCCAACACACAAAATGTTAGTTTTCGGCCGCATTTGACGAAAGCACTTCCTTCCACAACAGCCAGTTCCTCGAGGACGGCGCGGGGGGCGCGCCTGGCGTCCCAGCAGAGCGACGGCCGAATTAGCGGGCGCACCGCCGCGTGTGTGAGACGCACTGCTGCTCGTTGCACCTCCTGTCATTCGCTGCGCGCGTGCAGCCTTCGACACTAGCGGAGGACGCATCTTGTCCCTGGTGTCCAGCGGAGGGCCTGTGCGTGGTGTGGCAGTGTCGTGCTGGAGGGCGCCACTGGTGGCATGTGGGCTTCCTCGCCTCGCCTCGCCTCGCCTCGCCTCACACCAGGTGTGTGCGTAGTTTGCAGTGCATTCGCACCATTCCTATCCCTGTCCCCGTCCCCGTCCCGACTTGTCCCGACTTTGCTCGACTGCCGCTCGCTGCCGCTCGGGTCGTGGTCCATATGACAGCGCAAGCACGACAAACGTCTGCGGGACGAGACGAGACGAGACGACTAAGGAATAAATTCGTGATTAAAAAAATTTGGAACTCTACACTCGTACACAAAAATAGGCGGTGACGTATTTCAGAAATCACCTGCCGATTCGTACTGTTTTGTCGTTTTCAAAGTCTTCTTGGCAAACTTGGTTAGCACATTCTCCCTCAAACTGAGTTAATTACTGCATTTTCGTACCATTACAGTAGTTTAAAAGGCTTAAGGAAGCATCTTTGTACAACAGAAAGGTAGTTTGAAAATTGGGCTGGCAGGGGTAGCGACATAATAATAAAAAAAAAAAAGGAAGGCAGCCAACAGCACCCGGGTTTCCCAGGCGGTCACCCATCCAAGTACTAACCGGGCCCGATGATGCTTAACTTCGGTGATCGGACGAGAACCGGTGTATTCATCATGGTATGGCCGTTGGCGCTCATGTAATGTAGGAGCACGGCAGAATTCGCGTTCGGCTTTACTCCCAACACACAAAATGTTAGTTTTCGGCCGCATTTGACGAAAGCACTTCCTTCCACAACAGCCAGTTCCTCGAGGACGGCGCGGGGGGCGCGCCTGGCGTCCCAGCAGAGCGACGGCCGAATTAGCGGGCGCACCGCCGCGTGTGTGAGACGCACTGCTGCTCGTTGCACCTCCTGTCATTCGCTGCGCGCGTGCAGCCTTCGACACTAGCGGAGGACGCATCTTGTCCCTGGTGTCCAGCGGAGGGCCTGTGCGTGGTGTGGCAGTGTCGTGCTGGAGGGCGCCACTGGTGGCATGTGGGCTTCCTCGCCTCGCCTCGCCTCGCCTCGCCTCACACCAGGTGTGTGCGTAGTTTGCAGTGCATTCGCACCATTCCTATCCCTGTCCCCGTCCCCGTCCCGACTTGTCCCGACTTTGCTCGACTGCCGCTCGCTGCCGCTCGGGTCGTGGTCCATATGACAGCGCAAGCACGACAAACGTCTGCGGGACGAGACGAGACGAGACGACTAAGGAATAAATTCGTGATTAAAAAAATTTGGAACTCTACACTCGTACACAAAAATAGGCGGTGACGTATTTCAGAAATCACCTGCCGATTCGTACTGTTTTGTCGTTTTCAAAGTCTTCTTGGCAAACTTGGTTAGCACATTCTCCCTCAAACTGAGTTAATTACTGCATTTTCGTACCATTACAGTAGTTTAAAAGGCTTAAGGAAGCATCTTTGTACAACAGAAAGGTAGTTTGAAAATTGGGCTGGCAGGGGTAGCGACATAATAATAAAAAAAAAAAAAAGGAAGGCAGCCAACAGCACCCGGGTTTCCCAGGCGGTCACCCATCCAAGTACTAACCGGGCCCGATGATGCTTAACTTCGGTGATCGGACGAGAACCGGTGTATTCATCATGGTATGGCCGTTGGCGCTCATGTAATGTAGGAGCACGGCAGAATTCGCGTTCGGCTTTACTCCCAACACACAAAATGTTAGTTTTCGGCCGCATTTGACGAAAGCACTTCCTTCCACAACAGCCAGTTCCTCGAGGACGGCGCGGGGGGCGCGCCTGGCGTCCCAGCAGAGCGACGGCCGAATTAGCGGGCGCACCGCCGCGTGTGTGAGACGCACTGCTGCTCGTTGCACCTCCTGTCATTCGCTGCGCGCGTGCAGCCTTCGACACTAGCGGAGGACGCATCTTGTCCCTGGTGTCCAGCGGAGGGCCTGTGCGTGGTGTGGCAGTGTCGTGCTGGAGGGCGCCACTGGTGGCATGTGGGCTTCCTCGCCTCGCCTCGCCTCGCCTCGCCTCACACCAGGTGTGTGCGTAGTTTGCAGTGCATTCGCACCATTCCTATCCCTGTCCCCGTCCCCGTCCCGACTTGTCCCGACTTTGCTCGACTGCCGCTCGCTGCCGCTCGGGTCGTGGTCCATATGACAGCGCAAGCACGACAAACGTCTGCGGGACGAGACGAGACGAGACGACTAAGGAATAAATTCGTGATTAAAAAAATTTGGAACTCTACACTCGTACACAAAAATAGGCGGTGACGTATTTCAGAAATCACCTGCCGATTCGTACTGTTTTGTCGTTTTCAAAGTCTTCTTGGCAAACTTGGTTAGCACATTCTCCCTCAAACTGAGTTAATTACTGCATTTTCGTACCATTACAGTAGTTTAAAAGGCTTAAGGAAGCATCTTTGTACAACAGAAAGGTAGTTTGAAAATTGGGCTGGCAGGGGTAGCGACATAATAATAAAAAAAAAAAAAAGGAAGGCAGCCAACAGCACCCGGGTTTCCCAGGCGGTCACCCATCCAAGTACTAACCGGGCCCGATGATGCTTAACTTCGGTGATCGGACGAGAACCGGTGTATTCATCATGGTATGGCCGTTGGCGCTCATGT
>NW_026045701.1:0-23845 GCF_023898315.1 Schistocerca nitens
AAGTGACCTGCCAAATTTGAGCCGAATCGGGTGGCCATGTCTGATTTTTTTTTTTTTTTTTCTTTATTGTGATTTCATTCCCCTGCCCCATACGGGCAGGGGAGGGCTGTCAGCAGCACAATCCGCCGCTCTTCAGCCGAGTGATATGACAATTAAAACAAGAATAAAATAATACATACATAAGGAGGTAAAAAGGGGGAACATAAAACAGAGTAAGGGGAGAAAATGGAGGTAAAAATACACTGATATGTAGACGTTCATTGGGGACAGTTAAAAAAGTCACCAGAAAGGTAAAAAACACAATTGGTGATTCTTAAAACACATGGAAGTCACTAGATGCACAGGCACAGGTTAAAAGTCGGCCACAGTATTAAAAACACTCCGAAACAACACACTTAAAACCCACTCGGAGCACACACGACGAAGAATAAAACTACCAGGTGGGACCTGCCGAGGGAAAGGGCAGAGAGGATGGAAAAGGAGGGGAGAGCATGGGGCAGCTGGGGAAGCGGCGGGAGGAAGGGAGGAGGGGAACCGTGGGTTCACGAAGAGGCAGGAGACACATGGGGCGGGAGAGGAAAAGGGAAGACAGGGCAGGAGGGAGCGCAGAGACACTGAAAGAAGGCACAAGAGATGGAGGGGGAGGGGAAATCCGCTCAGAAGGAGGGAGGGGGAGGAGAGGGAGCCCTGAGGAGGAGGCAGGAAGAGGGGGTTAGAGTTGGTAGGAAGGGTAGATGTCAGGGCGAAGCTCATCATCCGGGAGCGGTAGACGGTGGAAGTTGTGTTGGGAAAGGAGACGGAGGGTGTGGAGATGGAGAGAGGGAGGGACACAACGGTAAAGGCGCGGCAACTGGTCGGGAGTGGAGAGGAAGGGAGACACCAGGGGGTGAGGGGGATCAAGGCGACGGACAACATAGAGTGTGCGGATGTGTTCAAGGAAAAGGAGAAGGTGGGGGAAGGGGATGAGGTCATAGAGGATGCGCGTGGGGGACGGAAGGCGGATGCGGAAGGCGAGGCGGAGCGCATGGCGTTCGAGGATTTGGAGGGCGTTATAGAACCGGGGAGGGGCGGAAATCCAAGCGATGCTGGCATAACAAAGGATGGGGCGGATCATGGATTTGTAGGTGTGGAGGATGGTAGAAGGATGCAGACCCCACGTCCGGCCGGACAGGAGTTTCAGGAGGCGGAGGCGGTTGTGAGCTTTGTTTTGGATGGTAAGGAGATGGGGAGTCCAGGTGAGGTGGCGGTCGAGGGTGAGGCCAAGGTATTTGAGGGTAGGAGTGAGGTGGATAGGACGGCCATAAATGGTGAGGTAGAAATCATGGAGGCGGAAGGAACGGGTGGTGCGGCCTATGATGATCGCCTGGGTCTTGGAGGGATTAACACGGAGGAACCACTGGTTGCACCAAGCGGTGAATTGGTCAAGGTGGGTTTGGAGAGTACGTTGGGACCGTTGAAGGGTAGGATAAAGGGCTAGGAAGGCGGTGTCGCCATGTCTGAGGCCTTCCCGTTGTAAGTCATCTTGTATCCCACATTCCTCAAAGACAGCTTCCCGTATACCACAGCGTCATCAGCAAACTCTGCAATTGCTACTCACCCTATCCATCATATCATTTACATACAGGGTGGTCCATTGATAGTGACCGGGCCAAATATCTCACGAAATAAGCATCAAACGAAAAAAACTACAAAGTACGAAACTCGTCTAGCTTGAAGGGGGAAACCAGATGGCGCTTTATGGTTGCCCCGCTAGATGGCGCTGCCATAGGTCAAACGGATATCAACTGTGTTTTTTTAAATGGGAACCCCCACTTTTTATTACATATTCGTGTGGTACGTAAAGAAATAGGAATGTTTTAGTTGGACCACTTTTTTCGCTTTGTGATAGATGGCGCTGTAATAGCCACAAACGTTTAAGTACGTGGTATCACGTAACATTCCGCCAGTGCGGACGGCATTTGCTTCGTGGTACATTACCTGTGTTAAAATGGACCGTTTACCGGTTGCGGAAAAGATCGATACGTGTTGATGTATGCCTATTGTGATCAAAATGCCCAACGGGCGTGTGCAATGCTGCTCGGTATCCTGAACGACATTATCCAAGTCTCCGGACCGTTCGCCCGATAGTTACGTTATTTAAGAAAACAGGAAGTGTTCAGCCACATGAGAAACGTCAACCATGACCTGCAACAACTGATGATGGCCAAGTAGGTGTTTTAGCTGCTGTCGCGGCTAATCCGCACATCAGTAGCAAACAAATTGCGCGAGAATCGGGGATCTCAAAAACGTCGGTATTGAGAATGCTACATCAACATCGATTGCACCCGTACCATATTTCTATGTACCAGGAATTGCATGGCGACAACTTTGAACGTCGTGTACAGTTCTGCCAGTGGGCACAAGAGAAATTACGGGACGATGACAGATTTTTTGCACGCGTTCTATTTAGCGACGAAGCGTCGTTCACCAACAGCGGTAACTAAAACCGGCATAATATGCACTATTAGGCAACGGAAAATCCACGATGGCTGCAACAAGTGGAACATCAGCGACCTTGGCAGGTTAATGTATGGTGCGGCATTATGGGAGGAAGGATAATTGGCCCCAATTTTATCGATGGCAAACTAAATGGTGCAATGTATGCTGATTCCCTACGTAATGTTCTATCAATGTTACTACAAGACGTTTCACTGCATGACAGAATGGCAATGTACTTCCAACACGATGGATGTCCGGCACATAGATCGCGTGGGGTAAGCGGTATTGAATAGCATATTTCATGACAGGTGGATTGGTCGTCGAAGCACCCGCACGTTCATCAGATCTGACGTCCCCGGATTTCTTTCTGTGGGGAAAGTTGAAGGATATTTGCCATCGTGATCCACCGACAACGCCTGACAACATGCGTCAGCCCATTGTCAATCCATGGGAAGACATTACGGAAGGCGAACTACTCGCTCTTGAGAGGAATGTCGTTACACGTGTTGCCATATGCACTGAGGTTGACGGACATCATTTTGAGCATTTATTGCATTAATGTGGTATTTACAAGTAATCACGCTGTAACAGCATTCGTTCTCAGAAATGATAAGTTCACAAAGGTACATGTATCACATTGGAACAACCGAAATAAAATGTTCAAACGTACCTACATTCTGTATTTTAATTTAAAAAACGTACCTGTTACCAACTGTTCGTCTAAAATTGTGAGCCATACGTTTATGACTATTACAGCGCCATCTATCACAAAGCGAAAAAAGTGGTCGAACTAAAACATTCATATTTCTTTACGTACTACACGAATATGTAATAAAAAATGGGGGTTCCTATTTAAAAAAACGCAGTTGATATCCGTTTGACCTATGGCAGCGCCATCTAGCGGGCCAACCATAGCGCCATCTGGTTATCCCCTTCGAGCTAGACAAGTTTCCTTCATTGTAGTCTTTCGTTTGACGCTGAAACGTCCCCTTAGAAAAATTAATTAATTACATTATTTGATTTTCAAACAGCTGAGCAGAACTGAACGCACTCAGACATTTCGCTCTTTACCTATTCTGATCAACTCTAAACTGACACACAATATTTTTAGCGCAACGCAATCTGACTTTCAAAAATCCCTACAAAAGAATGGCCCTGACTAACATTAACCTATACGTTTCACAAATCACTTACCTCACAAAAATCTTCGTTACTCGAACTACTGCAATTCAGCGAGCGCCACTACTGCCAACTAAATAAAAGATTAAAACTACTGAAGGCACTAACTACTGATAGGCACAGTTAACAAAAGAAAGATTTTGATAGAGAACAAACAACGTATTTACCTTAATATTGTTCAATATATATATATTAGTTCATGACATCCAGTCTTACAAATTTACTCTTTCTTAATGAGACACGTCCAGATCGTCCGCTCTCAAAATTCCGCCATCTCTCTCCCCACATCCACCGCTGCTGGCGGCTCACCTCCAACTGCGCAACGCTACACGCTGTTAACAGCCAACTGCCCAACTCTACAATGGCCAACAACAATGCAAACCAGCCACAGACTGCACACAGCACAGCCAGTGATTTTCATTCAGAGCGCTACGTGGCGTCACCAATATAGAAACCTAAACAGCCTACTTACATTGCCCCCATATTCCCCACAAAAAATTTTACAAATTGTTTTGGGCACTGGCCAATACATATTTGTTAAAAATTTTTCACTATTACAATAACAAAGAAATCAAATGCACACACTTATTGATACAATGTTGGTCAAAAGCTAAAATTTTCTCACAGTCCATAAAGACAGTCCTGATCATTCATCACAGTAAAATTGCAGTGTTTTTTTTTTTTCAAAGTCTGAGCAGTAAAAGAGAATGCACACGGAAGTAGTGGATTTCCATGCAGTCTTGAAGAACTAGTGTTGTCCTTTCAACGGAAAGACAGCTAATGGGCCACAACAGAGCAAACCCACAGCAGAGTCAGTCGAAGTTGAAGAATATTGGTAGGTAGGTCATCACAGAGCAGACCCACTGTAGTCCTGGTAGTGTGTATGGTATTGGTGGGCCACCAGAGGGGCAGAACCACTGCAGTCCTTGTAGAAATAATGGTATTGGTGGGCCATCAAAGACGCAGACCCACTGTAGTGCTTGTAGAGACGGCCAGCAGCCATCTGTTGCGACTGTGCAGGTGCACAATCACCATCGAAGAGTCTTGCGGAGAATATAGCAAGTCCATAAACCACTCACAAACCACTCACAAAGTTTTCGGAATTGTCCTTAGAACCAGCAATGCTGTTAATCAGTCCCTTGCTGAATTATTAACACACGTCCAAACACTAACAGTCCTCTTTTTTTCACATATTGTGCATATACTATGACCAACAGAAATATCTGCAGTGAAATGAGTGCTTACAAGTTACTTAATTTGATGAACTGGTGTCAATTACAATTTTATAACATAAGAATACAATAACAAAGGTGCAAAATACGTCATTAAAGAACATAACAATACAGATAACATTTGTAGTAATAGGGGCTTTACAAAAGAATAGAAATAAACATATACATCAGTGTTACAGGAATTATGACATAAGTAAATACATAAAAGATCAGAATAGCTTTTGAAACATCAACTTCACATATGAGCATTAAAACAAAACAGAATAAATAATGTCTAAACATCTTTACAAAGTAAATAACATATTATTAGAAAAATTCTACAACGTAACTCTCATCAGATAAACACATAAAGACAGAAAGAACACAAATACCTAAGGGTACGCAAACACATAGTGGGATAACACAAGGATAGGACAGGGTTTGTTTTACTGCAGTATTTTGCAAACAAAACTTTCTTTACTTTTCGGAGAACTCCCTTCATTCTTCATTATTTCCAAAAAGTCCTATATATACCTGCTTTCTGTACTTTTTTCGTATAACTTCTCAATGCATTTCTTCCAATTCATCGCAACTCATTCTCTTATATGGTCTACCCCCTCTTAAGCTAACTTAAATCTACTGAGCTCAGATGCATAAACTAAGGGACGAGGCAATGCAGCAGCACAAACAATTAATACAAACACCAATGACAAAAAAATGGAAATTGGCAAAGCAAGCAGCAGTAAATGTAATAACTTATATCTAAACATGACAAAACCACAAGCAGAAAAAATAGTACACTAAAGACAACAATGCAGATAAGGGAAATGTCTATTCACATCTTAATGTCTATGTAATTAAAGTGGTGCACCACAACTTATTCTTCGAAAAATATTACCAAGTAGTTGAAAAGAAAATTATGTATGCAAGTCCTGTAAAGGGAAATGTCTTTTTGTGCTCCTTCGTTTTTTTGAAGTAGATCATAAAGTTATTATTTACTGGATCTGTAGGAATAAAATATCTGTATTAGTACATCTATAAAATTTTATTTTAACCAATGCTGCAGTGCAGCTAGATACTAGATATTAAACAAAATGAGCAATCTCTCAACTACAAAGAAAATAGATGTAAAATGTTTCTCATCATTTCATTAGGCATTTTAGTAAATATCATAAATTACGAGCTCCACATTGTAATCATATGTTTTCAAGTTTGAGCGTGTCGTATTTGCGATGCTTTCTACAAAGAAATGTCAATAGCAAGGATAATGGCCTCTTTTTTTTCTCCACCTGTGCCTCTGAAAGGCACACACTAATGGCTTTTTTCCAGGCGACTGTCATGCAGCTGGGTGCCCACGACGCATTACGTGAAGGTGGTCACTTAACTTTCTTACCGAAATATTTACGACACCAGTTTGCACTACAGTGACCGTCTCATATAAAAATTTCACAGGTCGAGAATCTGCGTTTCAAATGTGTAGAAACAAAATCCTATAAATATAACAGTGTCCAAAAAATGTTCATCGGCATTGTGATATATTCACGCATTTACACATATTTCATAACTCTTAAAGTACGTTTCTTGGTTTCCAACATCCTTTTTTCGCAAATCAGCTTCCCTAACCACTACTTATTATTTCTTACCTTATTACACATATACATATTTGTCGACATTCTTCAATATGTCATCATTATAGATATGTATCATAATCAAATTCATCATATAGCATCAGCTTATTGATCAGAAACATACCTCAACAGCATACCTCAACAGCATAATACACATCGCTGGCCGCGGTGGCGGTTCTAGGCGCTCAGTCCGGAACCGCGCGACTGTTACGGTCGCAGGTTCGAATCCTGCCTCGGGCATGGATGTGTGTGATGTCTTTAGGTTTAAGTAGTTCTAAGTTCTAGGGGACTGATGACTACAGCTGTTAAGTCCCATAGTGCTCAGAGCCATTTGAACCATCAGCATTAATACACATCATCGTCATAAAAATAACATCATAACACCTCATTCAAATCTCAAAAACGTAGTAGCTTTCTGCAATAATGTCAAAACCTAAAAAAATTCTCTGCTCATTTCAATAGTGTCATCTACTTCAAATGTACTTTAAAAATCATGATCTCATACCAAATACATCATTCAAAGCTCTCATAGTATCACAATGGTTCTGAAAAAATATGAACAGTTCACACAGTGCAGACAAAATACAATTTCATAAGTGCAAAATTATCCAACTGTGTAATTGCGTAAACATCTGTCACTGACGTAGTAAAAAAAATGTTTGTTTCTCTGTTAAAAGCCGGCAGGTGTGGCCGAGCGGTTCTAGGCGCTTCAGTCTGGAATCGCGCGACCGCTACGGTCGCAGGTTCGAATCCTGCCTCGAGCATGGATGTGTGTGATGTCCTTAGGTATAAGTAGTTCTAAGTCTAGGGGACTGATGACCTCAGACGTTTAGTCCCATAGTGCTCAGAGCCATTTGAACCGTTTTTTTTTTACTCTGTTAAATAATCAGATAGCTGTGTAATTCTGTGTTAGAGGAATATGGTACCTATGAGTAAAGTTGTATAAGCAAATAGCATATTAGCTAGGGCTCCTTGTGCTTGCCAAACACATGGTACACAAAGTAGGTGTGTACCTCCCTGAGGATTAATGTAATTATACCCTCAGGTGTTGCAGATTACAGAAATGGAATGAAATGTATCACGGAAAACTTTCTTTGTAATTCAAAAATCTTTAAAAATAAATGTTTTAAGCACAAAATTAATCACTCAAATACGTGTACTGTGGCGCTAAATTGTGCGTCTTGTTGTAACATAATCTCTGTCATTACTTGGGGGTAAAAAATGTGCCAAGTGTCGTAATTATCGTCGTCCATAAGCAAAGTTCTGTAGAAGTCAATGTACTTACCTCGTAATAAATGAAGTAGATTGCTATGCGTATGGATATCGTAGTTGTTACACTTACTGCCGTGATGAAGTAAGTACTGTACTGTAACGTATTGTTGTGCTACAGAAAAGGCTGTCTCATTGTAGCTATACCACAAAAGTTACTACTAAAACATGTTTTCCTTTCCGGAAGAATTCAGAAAAACTGTGCAGATAAAAAACAGATACAGCGCAAAAGCAATAATATAAATTGTGTCACTCATTAGTAGTGTCGTGATATAATCGTACAGCTGTCAAATAAACTAACCACTGTGTCATCTGATATCTCTCAGAAAGTACTTTAAATCCAGAATGTATTTTCAAGTGAACCAAAATGTGCATTAAAATCTCATTAGCAGTACCGGTACATGTTCTAAGTATGTGAGCCTTATGCTCGTTACGTAATCGTGCAACTAACAAGCAAGAATGTACACACACAATAACGCTGTGTCGTCTGTTCACTATAACAATGCACTCGTAAATACTGTCTAAATATGTTTCCTAGGTTCTAGACTGGATAGTTAACTTCAAAACATTGTTGCATGTTAACAGTTTCTCAGTGTGACAAATTGTACTAGTAGCGTGAAGTGAAAAATTTTATATCAAAGACTAAGTTAAAAATCAGATTATCTCTCAATAAACGGTTTTACATGTGAAATGTGGTGCAATCCTTTACTCTTCCTAGTGCACAGAGTTTAAACTTCAAGGCAATTATCATGTTGTATACGTCGGAAGGAATGCTAAAATTTTTTCTCAAGGTTAGCTAGCGTCTATGTTATTTTTCGCTGAGCCACCCGGCGCACGCGGCTGCCTGCAGTGCGAGTCATTGTCTGTCTCTTTGTTGGCGCGTGTCGTTATTGGAATTAGGAGACCTAACTTCTACAAATTCACCTTGCCGAGAGTGCCCTGCTGTGTTTGAATCCCGCCATTTCTGATGAAATTCAGGTCTGTCGTTACGATTATAGCGTCTGTCGCCATGTCGGTAATTTCTGTAATTAATTTCTTGTCGGCCACGTGGTGGAGACCTTCTCCCTGAGTCGTAACTGCGCGGAGGACCGTTGTGTCTGTCGTTATTCTGTCTCCCTTGATAATAATTGTTTTGGTTCCCATATTGTCTGTTTCTATGGTTGTCTCTGCCACATTCATTACTATGGAAATGCGATATTTCTCTGTAATTATTACTACTTTGCCAACGGTTGTCATACGGGTGGTGTCTGTTTTGGTCACGATTTGCGTGTAAGAATAGCCTTGTCGTGTCCAGTTATTATTTCTTTCATCGCGGAATTGCGACAGATGTGACCTGTAATTGTTGTGTTCCTGTTTTCGCGTTCGGCGATTGTCAGTGTCAATTTCTAATTCTTGTAACAGTCCCTGAAAAGCTTCAATGTTGTCTTTGCAACGTCCTGCCAAAATAATATGTCGTAAATGTTCAGGTAATTTGATTAAGCAAATGCGGATGAGTTCTGAGGGGCTGTATGGGTGTGCAACATGTCTTCAAAATATTTCACAAGACTGGAAAATTCAGATTGTTCGAAATGTTTCACCATTATGATGCTATGTTTTACTCGGTCTTGTGTAGCTTGAGACCAATATGCTGAGAGGAAGGCATGATAAAATTCTCCTTCACTGTGGCAATCGTGAATGACCGATCGCATTCTTTCAGCTGGTTCATTCTCTAAGTAGCCACACATAAATTCTAATCTGTGCTCTAATGACCAGTTGGGAGGAAAACAATGAGAGAATTGATGGAGCCACGCTTGTGGATGAATTTCGTTGCCAGAATTCTTAAATGTTTTGAATTTACGTGTAGTAATGAACAGCTTATAGTCAAAATCATCGTGTCGGCGAGTAGCATATCGGTCATTGTTACGTCGTGTCGGCGGTTCCATCTCAAAATTCGGTGCACCTTGCCAATTTCTTTCATAATTTCCGAAGTACCCCGTGTTATTATTTTGTGGCTGTTCCGTATTTCTATGTCCCTCTTCCCGTATTGGAGGGCGAGTGTCCTCTGAAATACGTAATTCTTGTATTACCTGTGTCAGCTGATCTTGTACTTCCCGGATTTCTCTTTGGTGTTGATTCTGATTTTGTTTGAATTTCCTAATTTGTTCGCACTCTTCTGTGTCATTAAAGACTACCGGTTTTGTGTCATTCAGATTATCATCTACCTTCGTAAATAAATTATTTAGCTGATGCGAAAGTTCAACTACTTTCTCTGATAATGAACTAATTTCCTCAGTGTGTTTTTCTGAACCAAGTTTCAGAGTGTCCATTTGTGTTGAAATCGTATCTACTGTGTACTTTAAGTTTTCCTGAGTTTTTGCAAGTAGCGTAACTGAATCGGTAGATGCAACGGAGTCAATTTTAGCCCACAAGGTCTCATGATTTTCATGAACAATGGTTTGCAGTTCTTTTATGGCTGCTTCGTGATTCTGTAATGCATTTTCATGCCGCGAAAAAATAGGTTGAAAATGCCCACAAATTTGTGTTTTTACGTCATTACAGACTTTTTGGCATTTCGATTCAATGTTATGTAAGTCAGTAGTTAAATCTTCACGTGTTAGTTCAAGTGTGGTGTCTAACTTTTGAAGCTTTTGCTGTGTTTGTCTCTGATTTTGTTCCATTGTGTCTAACTTTTGAAGCTTTTGCTGTCTTTGTCTCTGATTTTGTTCCATTGTGTCTAACTGTTGCTGTGTTTGTCTCTGGTGTTGCTCCATTGTGTCTAACTTTGGAAGATTTTGTTCCATTGTGTCTAACTTTTCAAGCTTTTGTCCCATTTGTTGCATTAATTGTAATAACAATGCACTGGTGTCTGAAACATGTTCCTCAGCGCTATTCGGCAATGCATTTGAACCGGCAATATTCGCATTTTGAAAAGCAGAAAATGTGTCTTGACTTATTTGAGAAAACGGCGAGGACGCAAAACCTGAATCTACAGTATTTGCAAGATTGTGTCCTGTCATTTCGGATTCCTGAGGCAAGCTGTTGCCAACCGATCGATCGATAATGCTTCCCTGTTCACTAATTGTTTCACTGCCTATATCATTATTTGCAGCCCGCTCCATTTCCCCATGCACAATTACCAAATTACTACTTTGAAGATTAGTTAATTCATTACACGGTGGCGCTAACACACTGCTTTCGTCTTCACTGTCATCTCTCAGTTTACTTTGGAGCCTAGTATTACGTTCTTCACACGCTATTATTGTCACAATATTTCACCCGACAACACACAAAAGCACAACTTGTAGAGCAAAATAAGAAAACACATTAACATAGCATAGAAAATAATATCTCGTTAATTGCAAGCGCAGCTGCGAAATACTTGGTGCAAATCTACATGCATGCCGCAACTGTTTTACTGTACAAGAATGAAAAACTACAACTACAAAGGAAATTCTCTCTACAATTACGCGCTAGCAATAAACAAAGGCTGCACTAATTGCACAAACTACAAGAAAAAATCAGAAGATTCCAGTGAGGTATCCTCGGCTAAGGGTCGACATATGAAGCGTCCCCTTAGAAAAATTAATTAATTACTGTGCTGATAAACCTCTTACATTATTTGATTTTCAAACAGCTGAGCAGAACTGAACGCACTCATACATTTCGCTCTTTACCTATTCTGATCAACACTAAACTGACACACAATATTTTTAAACTGACACACAATATTTTATTAAACTGACACACAATATTTTGACTTTCAAAAATCCCTACAAAAGAATGGCCCCGACTAACATTAACCTATACGTTTCACAAATCACTTACCTCACAAAAATCTTCGTTACTCGAACTACTGCAATACAGCGAGCGCCACTAATGCCAGCTAAATAAAAGATTCAAACTACTGAAGGCACTAACTACTGATAGGCACAGTTAGCAAAAGAAAGATTTTGATAGAGAACAAACAATGTACACTCCTGGAAACTGAAATAAGAACACCGTGAATTCATTGTCCCAGGAAGGGGAAACTTTATTGACACATTCCTGGGGTCAGATACATCACATGATGACACTGACAGAACCACAGGCACGTAGACACAGGCAACAGAGCATGCACAATGTCGGCACTAGTACAGTGTATATCCACCTTTCGCAGCAATGCAGGCTGCTATTCTCCCATGGAGACGATCGTAGAGGTGCTGGATGTAGTCCTGTGGAACGGCTTGCCATGCCATTTCCACCTGGCGCCTCAGTTGGACCAGCGTTCGTGCTGGACGTGCAGACCGCGTGAGACGACGCTTCATCCAGTCCCAAACATGCTCAATGGGGGACAGATCCGGAGATCTTGCTGGCCAGGGTAGTTGACTTACACCTTCTAGAGCACGTTGGGTATCGCCATAACATACGTATATGGGATACAAAGGATCCTCATGTTACACGTGAAATGCAAAGATACAGTCTCTCGGTCAATGCCTGGCGCGGACTCATACACAATTGCCTCACTGGTCCATTCTTTTTCATCGAGTCTTCCGTCAACGGTGGAGAGTTTACTATACAAAATTTGAACAGCTGCCACCTGACGCCATTACCCAGCGGGATGGGGCACCACTTCATTGGTCACTAAATCTCCATCAATTTCTAGATGAATAGTATCAGGTCAGATGGACTGGATGAGATGGTCCAGATGTCCGTAAAGATCCCTTGACCTCACACCACAAGACTTTTTCCTGTCGGTTTTGTAAAAGATCTGGTGTACCGAACCAAGATTGGAGATGTACACGATTTGACGGCAAGCACTCGCAATGCTTTGAACACATCACCGTGGAGAACTTGGATCGTATGTGTATAGAGATGAAATTCCGAGTACACATTATCCGTGCCAATAAGGATGAATGAGGAAACAAAACTTTATGAGTTATTTTATCACATGTTGAAAACCACTTTATAATATCTAGTACAGTTCTAAGGTTAACGGCCTAGCCGCAGTGGTAACACCGGTTCCCGTCAGATCATCGAAGTTAAGCACTGTCGGCCTGGGCTATCACTTGAATGGGTGACCATCCGGTCTGCCGAGCGCTTTTGGCAAGCGGAGTGCACTCAGCTGTTGTGAGGCAAACTGAGGAGCTACTTGATTGAGAAGTAGCGGCTCCTGTCTCGTAGACTGACATACGGCCGGGAGACCTGCGTGCTGACCACATGCCCCTCCCTATCTGCATCAAGTGACGCCTGTGGACTGTGGATGACGCGGCGGCCGGTGGGTACCGTTGGGCCTTCCAATACCTGTTCGGAGGGAGTTAAGTTTAGTTTTAAGGGCATTAAGGTCTCAAGTGGTAAAGACAGTTTATAGACGCAGAGTATCACAGAAGCTTATCGCTACATTTTTATAGCATATCAGTTACATCTCTTCTACATCTATAATCGCTGTATAACAATTACATTATCATTATCATCATTTGCCGGTGACATCAACATTACTTTTTCAGTTACTGCTACCATCAAATCGTTTCTGTATCTAAAAAACATGGATTACATTTTTAGTACATTATACTATGTCACATGTGTTTTGCAATTTCAGTTTGCATTTTTCGGCCCTCTAGAGCTCGTTGGTTACGGTTTCAGTACATTACATTCACGACTAGTAGGCTACAGTTTCATTTTCATCCACAACCAGTGTTTTACTGCTAAATTAATTCTAAACACTCTCCTATTGCGCACATTGCTATGCTGACTAGCTCTGTCTTCTCCAAAATGACCCCATGCTGTAGTGCTCACTTTATTAGTGAGCTTGTAGCGTCAACGGCTTTTGAAGAAAAGGCCAATTTAAATGGTTGATACTGAAAATCTTATGTAGCTTGAAACAAATCATATACGTAAATGTAAGTTTATCAACATTTTTTTATTCCCTTAACTGATGAGCTTCAGAAAAGTTCCAACCTTCACATCACACAGTGTATTTCAGTGTTTGAAAAGTTTCTCTTTCTCTGTTCTATGAATTTTGTAAACAGCTCCCAGGACGTGTCGGACGTTATAAAAATAATTGGGGTAATCCTAACTGTGAAATTATGTATGTGCATCACATTTAATAACTTCGTAAGAACACTATGTGATCAAAAGTATCCGGACACCTCAAAAACATACGTTTTTCATATTAGGCGTACTGTGCTGCCACTTACTGCCAGGTACTTCATATCAGCGACCTCAATAGTCATTAGACATCACGAGAGAGCAGAATGGGGCGCTGCGCGGAACTCACAGACTTCGATCGTGGTCGGGTGATTGGGTGTCGCTTGTGTCATACGTCTGTATGCGAGATTTCCACTCTCCTAAACATCGCTAGGTCCACTGTTCCCGATGTGATAGTGAAGTGGAAACGTGAAGGGACACGTACAGCACAAAAGCGTACAGGCCGACCTCGTCTGTTGACTGAGACAGACACCGCCAACTGTTGAAGTGGCTTGTAATGTGTAATAGGCAGACTTATATCCAGACATCACACAGGAATTCCAAACTGCATCAGGATCCACTGCAAGTACTATGACAGTTATGCGGGAGGTGAGAAAACTTGGATTTCATGGTCGAGAGGCTGCTCACAAGCCAAACATCATGCCGGTAAATGACAAACGACGCCTCGCTTGGTGTAAGGAGATGAGCGATGGAACAAGGTAAAAACGTTTTGTGAAGTGATGAATCACGGTACACAACATGGCGATCTGATGACACGGTGTGGGTATGGCGAATGCCCGGTGAACGCCATCTGCCAGCGCGTGTATTGCCAACGGTAAAATTCGGAGGCGCTGGTGTTACGGTGTGGTCGTCTTTCTCATGGAGGGGGCTTGCTCCCCTTGTTATTTTGCTTGGCACTATCACAGCACAGGCCTACACTAATGTCTTAAGCACCTTCTTGCTTCCCACTGTTGAAGATCAACTCGGGGATAGCGACTCCATCTTTCAGCACGATCGAGCACCTGTTCATAATGCACGGCCTGTGGAGCAGTGGTTACACGACAGTAACATCCCTTTAATGGACTGGCCTGCACGGAGTCCTGACCTGAATCCTACAAAACATCTTTTGGGATGTTTTGGAACGTATTGAATTCCTGAATTCCAGCATTACGGATGGAGGGTGCCACGAACTTGTAAGTCATTTTCAGCCGAGTCTGGACACTTTTGATCATATAGCGTATCTGAGGTAATGCCATGGTAAATCAAGCTATCCGAATCTGTGTTACACATTTTAAAATTTTGCCTCCAAATGTTTTCGAAATATGCCAGTAAGGGGAACCTATAAGAAGCTATATGTTTGTTAAAAACAATATTAAGTCTGCTTAATTCAACAGAAACCATATTTTCCTCAAATACGACACTCTGCCTGAAATTTGGTATGCAGTCAGAGCAGCAACTCTGTATCTTACTCCCCATCTTCTTGCTAGTTTCACATCACCCATTTATGACGGAATGATAATATGAGACGTATTTTGCTTATAATAAGATTAATGTTTAGAAACTGCTTTTTGTCGCACAATAAGGAAATAATCTTTCTTGGAACATTTGGCTTCTTGATGCTAGGTGGTGGTACTATTTTCTGTGGGCATAATGGTAGATTAGAGCGATGTTGATTGAAATTTTCAGAACACTCAAGTTCTCCACCTAAAATGTAAACCACGTCTGAAGCATCAGATTTGGTGATTACACTAAGTCTGTGCACAAACAGAAGCACAAAGTCAGAAAGTGGTACAAGTTGCAGGATTTCCCAGCTGCAGAGACCATTAACCTCTATGTATATAACATAAGGTTCGTCGTTATTCTCTTTATACTCAGCTAAGTACCTATTTCTTGCAATGGGACATGTATCCAACTAGTGAACCCACGCTGAACAAAATGTGGTTTTCTATGTCTGAGATAAGTTGCTGTTTTACATTATCAGAAAAGCAACTCACGCTGAACCGGATGCTGTCACATAGCGCGTTGGATACAATTCTTATATTTAGACACAGACGCTGCGGGAATTTTCAAACAGATTGGCCAGTTTATGAGATAGGTTTTGAAACATAAGTCAGTAACCTCGTAAGGTCTTGTATTCAGATAGAAACCTCACGCATAAAACCAGTAGCTATTGCCATAAAGCCAGCTGATGTTCCTATATATCGCATGTTAACACTGCAGACCATTTCAGAAAGTATCAAAAGGTTCTAAGCCGTCATATATTATCCAGTGTTCTCTTTTCCACTTCTCCTCCTCCAAGTAAACCTGATTCTTTATTTCCTCGAAGGTGCTGCGGTGCTAAGTTACTTCATTACAACTTTTTCTCTGCAAAAGCATCACTTTTATAGCAACACCTGCTCCATTTCTTACTTTGTTTCATTTTCTACAGCAGTGGAACTTAACTTTCGCATTGAAGCATTTCCTTACGTTTTTTGGTGATTTCCTGTCAGGATTTCGTCACTCTAAAGTTGTCAGTGCGTTTCTTTCCAAAAGAACAACCCCGACTTCTTACGCAACTCTCAGCATGTGATCTAACTCCAATGACTTTATCGTCAACGAGACGCTAAATTTCACTGTTTTATGCCTCGTCTGGTTTATTTGTGCCCAGGTATGTGTCCAGTGGTTGGCAGTTTAGGATAGGCAGTTAAGGACGCTGTACCCTCTAGATGCATCAATAATTTACGAGCCAATGTATTGATCACACCAGTGGGCGGGCGCTGTTTGTCCATTGTTAACCCGTGGGAGGGGATCCTCAAGCAGACAAATGGCCGTTGCTGTTGATGAATCTGGCACCCAACAGGTACCAAGCAGCAGTTCGCTAACTGCATTAATGAAGCTGTATACTTTCTTTTACGTTTATCAATAGGTGACTGCTTAATAGAACTGTTAACTTAGTATTTTAAATTTCTGAACGAGTTGAATTGGTGACAGAAACCGTTTCGACTGAGCTGCCTGTGGTATAATGAATGAATGTGCTACGTTACTTGTTACTTTACAGTGTATTCTGCTGAGTGTAGAACGTTAAAGTGTAAGCTAATCACTTACAAAAAACTATTATGTTCAACCATTGACATTCCAAGGCCTTTCGGGCAATGATAACTCACAAAGGTTACGACTTGCCCAACAGATACAGAGTATTTCAGGTCAGTAGAGCATGGGAAGCAGTGTTTGCTGTGATAAAATGTCATCGGTCTCACAGAAACGAATTTTAGAAGAACACCTCGATGGGGACTCGAACTCAGGGCTTCCCGGTCTGGCAATAGCAACATGCCCTACGGTACACTTAACTTTATACGTCTTGCGGTGCACTTTACACTGCACAGCTCTTTTCTCCGACAGGAGACTCTGGATATCACAGAATGTCCACTACCCTGGACGTAAGCACTTGCTTGGCATGTTAGCACATAAATTGGATCCGTGCAGTCTTGCCTGGAGGTGATGAACAGTGGAAATATTATTATCTCTGACCAGCTGGCCACGATGAGACGCTTTGTGTAGCACAGCACGACCTTATACTTGCTACTGGAATGCTAACTCACAGTGATTCAAGAAACGCATGGTATCATGTTTATATTCTAGTCCGGTACAGTAGTAAAATTTTTTATTATATGATGTATTACGCTATTATATGACGGTCGCTTTTTAATTATAGTTATATTTTATTGGTCATCATACCCAACAAGATCATTTTTACGATATACAACGTACTGATGTTTCCACTAAGCCCAAATACGTATGTCTGTTTGAAGAATAATACCATGTAAACTTTCCCCTATTACACTTCATTTAAATGTTATCGATTAAACTATTTAACGATGTTATATATGGTATATATTCCGGTCGCATAAAAATGGCAACATAACCGATACCATATCGTAAGGAAAAAGACAAAGTAAAATGATACGATCATTCAAGTTAAGACAGTCAGTGCGCAGATTATTGTTAGAAAATTTTGTGTTCGTAACGCTGTAACGGACTCTCTTTTCATTATGAGACCGTGAAAATGGTACGAATACAAACGTGCGGTTTATCTCAAAGCCTGCCCGCATCTCGTGGTCGTGCGGTAGCGTTCTCGCTTCCCACGCGCGGGTTCCCGGGTTCGATTCCCGGCGGGGTCAGGGATTTTCTCTGCCTCGTGATGGCTGGGTGTTGTGTGCTGTCCTTAGGTTAGTTAGGTTTAAGTAGTTCTAAGTTCTAGGGGACTGATGACCATAGCTGTTAAGTCCCATAGTGCTCAGAGCCATTTTATCTCAAAGCCACACAGCATAATGCAGCCTGTACTGTGTGGCAGCTTACTCCTGCCTAAACTAGGAATGCAGTGTACATACATAACGTCAAGGCAATAAAAAGCTTTATATCCGAAGCTCTTTTACATTGTTTTAAATTTATATTGTTATAAGAACCTGAACTGGAATTTACATGTTACAGATATCCTTAAACGTCTAATCTGTCCAATCTTTGCAGATGACCAAGTCAGAAACTTGACTTTCTTTTACCTGCTTTTCTGTTAATGCCTTATGGCATCCTTAATGACCTTGAAAGCGACCTGTATGGAGCTCGTGGTTTGATGGTGTGGGGTGGGATTATGATTGGTACACGTACATCCCTGCATGTCTTTGATAGAGGAACTGTAACAGGTCAGGTGTATCGGGACGTCATTTTGCATCAATATGTCCGCCTTTTCAGGGGTACAGTGGGTCCCACCTTTCTCCTGATGGATGATAACGCACGACCCCACCGAGTTGCCATCGTGGAGGAGTATCTTGAAACAGAAGATATCAGGCGAATGGAGTAGCCTGCTTGATCTCCAGACCTAAACCCCATCAAGCACGTCTGGGATGCTCTAGGCCGACGTATCGCTGCATGTCTTAATACCCCTACGACACTTCAGGAGCTCCGACAGGCACCGGTACAAAAATGGGAAGCTATACCCCAGCAGCTGCTCGACCACCTGATCCAGAATATGCCAATCCGTTGTGCGGCCTGTGTACCTGTGCATGGTGATCATATCCCATATTGATGTCATGGTACATGCGCAGGAAACAGTGGCGTTTTGTAGCACATGAGTTTTGGGACGGTTTTCTCAACTTATCACTAATACCGTGGACTTAGAGATCTGTGTCGTATAAGTTCCCTATGTACCTATGCTATTAGCGCCAGTTTTATGTAGTGCCACGTTGTGTGGCACCACATCTGTAATTATCCTTAATTTATGAGCATGAGTGTATGTTACGAAGTTTGCTGTGAAGAATCAGTCACAGATTCAAAACAACAGAAAAAATAATAAATACAGTGCCAGATGAAGGAATACTTTAAACTATCCATCTGTCAGCGTGGTTGTGCCACTAAATGGAGTGAAGTATTCAACCATTAAATATTTGACCACTTTCCAAGTGATATAAGAAAAGAGTAGGTAGTTGTCACACGAAAGGAATTAACGGACTTTGACCGCGGATTGGTAGTTGTAGCTACCCGTATGGTACACGGCGTTTCGGAAATTGTCGGGAAATTCAATATTTCAAGATCCAAAGACTCAAGAGTGTGCCGAGAATAACAACTTTCAGGCGTTATTTCTCACCACGGGCAACACAGTGACCGACAGCCTTCACTTAACGACCAAGAGCAGCCACGTTTGCGTGGTAATAGACAAGAAACAGTGCGTGAAATAACCCCATAAAACAATGTCGGACGTACGATGAACATATGCGCTAGGACTGTGCTGCGAAATGTGGCGTTAATGTGCTATGACAGCAAACGACACAGGCGAGAGCCTATGCTAACAGCGCGACATTGCCTGCAGCGCTTCTCCTGGGCTCGTGACCATGTCGGTTGGACCCTAGATGACTGGAAAACCTTGGCCTGATCAACATAGTCGTATTTCAGTTGGTAAGAGCTGATAAGGGTTCGAGTGTGGCGCAGACCCCACGAAGCCATAACTGCAGGATGTCAACAAGGCACGGTGCAAGCTGCTGGTGGTTCCAAAACGGCATTGGCTGTGTTTACACGGAATATCCTCGTGCCTCTGGTCCAAGCGACCCTATCACTGACTGGAAATTGTTATATTCGGCCACATGGAGATCATTTGTAGCTGTGGACTTCATGTTAGCAAACAACGATGGAATTTTTATGGATGACAAGGTGTCATGTCAGCTAGCCATAGTCCGCAGCTCGTGGTCGTTCGGTAGCGTTCTATCTTCCAGCGCCCGGGTTCCCGGGTTCGATTCCCGGCGGGGTCAGGGATTTCCTCTGCCTCGTGATGACTGGGTGTTGTGTGACGTCCTTAGGTTAGTTAGGTTTAAGTAGTTCTGAGTTCTAGGGGACTGATGACTATAGATGTTAAGTCCCATAGTGCTCAGAGCCATTTGAACGAGCTAGCCATAATTGTTTCCCGTTAGTTCGAAGAACATTCTGGACATTTTGATCGGATGATTTGGCCACCCAGATCGACCTATATCAGTCCCATTGAACATTTATGGGACATAATCGAGATATTAGTTTGTACACAAAATCATGCACCGGCAACACCTTCGCAATTATTGGTGCCAATAGATGCAGCACGAATCGATATTTCTGCAGGGGGCTTCCATCGATTTGTTGAGTCAATGCTTCGTCGAGTTACTGCACTACTCCGGGCAAAGGGATGGACACAATATTAGGAGGTATACCACGATTTCTGTCACATCAGTGTATTTACAAATGTGTTATTGAATATATGTTGATCGCTAAATTTAGGAACAACGTTCTCCTGTTTCTACAGAAAAGTTTCTATCATCAGAACTAACAGAGCAAAATTTGGACGGGCATCGATATTATGTTTTTAGTACATATATTATACAGAGTGAATTTAAAGTGCTATTGAGCGGTTTTCATAGAATGTATTGGTAGTCAGGGGCTCTTACTGTTAGACAATAAACATTGTAATAATACTTAGCAAGTGTATTTTTTGTGCAAACATACATTTTTAAATGGAATAATGCCTATAAACAATAACAACCTTAAGGTGTTGTAAATTAGAATGTCAGTGGTGTTTGTTGCAGTACTATAATGGCAGTCGTTTAGTAGATACTGTATTTTGAAAAGTTTCCACACCGACACTTTTTTGTGCCATTCAACCTTAGTAGTTGCTGGGTACGACGTCGTTATGTTTACTTACAGAGAGCTTGTGTGTTCCTTGAGGGCATTGCGATTTGTTAGTGCGTGACAGACCAAGTAGCAGGTCGCTGTACCAACTGCTGCTCAAGTTGCTGCTACAGATGCGTTACGATGCGTCAGAGCCTTACGCGTAAAACGATGGTCTCCTACCCATCAGTGCCAAGTGACCGCCTGAAGCCCGGTCTTCCTGCAACTATACATTCTCGTGACGATTGTTGCCAGCGATCACGTACGGTGACTACATTCCTGACAAGACTTCCTCCATTATCTCAAAAGGAGCGTCCAGCTAATCGTAGTCCTAATACACGGTCTCGTTGAAACTCAGTTAGGTACTGATAATGACGTCTTTGTCGCCTTAAATGCATTCTTCACTACATGAAGTCACAAAGCCTTAATCTCAAAGGCATCTAACGCTCAGACCGTGACAGCGTGTATTTAAAGCAAACCTGATTTGCTTCCTCGTACGTACTAGAGTTGGTGGATGATGGTGTTTACCAATGTAGAAAACGCCGTTACGTTCGTGGCACACGGAGAGTGTAGGGACAGTGCGTTTGGTTCTTGTACAGTGTATGCTGAAAAATACCCCACTAGACGTCAACCATCCTGACAGTTATTTATCATCCTCATTACGTGAAAGTGGTAATGTAACGTCTAAACGACGTAGCAGAAGGAGAAAAAGTGACGACACAAGAGGGGGGAATTAATGCTCTTGCTGCCGTAACTGCTGATCCCCATGTTAGTTCCCAAGCAGTCGCATGAAGTCGTGGCATGAGTCAGGCAAGTGTCCCACGTATTCCCCATCGACACAGGTTCTATCCTTACCACATCTCTCTACATCAAGAGCTGCAGGGAAAAGATTATGTGAATCCTGTTAACTTCTATACATGAACATTAACACAGGAAATTCTAAAGCTATGATTGAGCACTGCTTTTGCTGGTCAAGATATCTTGTTTCTGCTAAATTCCTTGTCTGCGTATAAAATTCATACTCTCTTAGAGCAAACTATCCCTCCTGAAAAGTGCGTGACAATGCAGTTCACACGACCTGGAACACAGATTCAGCCTCTGGATGTTTGTTTTCTCCTTGCCTGTAACACTTATTATCGCACCATCTGTAGCTACGCTTTAAAGCACAGACAGTTTCATGATAAGCTCCACGACAGACTGCTTGGCATTTGGTTGCATGCAATCACATTCCACCAGTTCTCATCATCCCGTTACACAAATCTATATTCATTCCTTAAGAGTGGATACCTAGCTGAACGTCCTGCACGGTTTCTAGCTCCCAAGAAGTTCACCTTTGATCTTTATGGTGTGAAACTGCGGCGATTCATTTTTCATTCGGAGCGAGATACTGCTTTGTTTTGAACATTTCTTGGATGTCGACCAAGTCCATTTTGAGAAGTGTAGTACATCCATCTCATAGAAGGTTGATATCTGCCCCTTCAAGACACTCATTTTCTGTCACGTTCCTGATGCACATGGTGAGTTATTCATTACCAGCTAATATTTTTCCTACCATAACTGTTAAAGCAACACTCTGAAATGAGCTTTACTAAAGATTGAACTTGCGACCTCACATTCAATGGGGTCCTTGTTAGAGGGGACGAAATGTGTAAGTTAGCAAGACTGAGTATTTACGCACCACTTGTCAAACGTGTCAAATATTTACCACGACATATTTCGGGGCAAAGTTATACCATTATCAATTACTAAAACAAGAAAACAAATCAACACATTGTATGATGATGATCGTATGGCATTGATGGTTGGGAGTCCCCACATGAGCAAGTTTGGCCGCCAAGTTGCAGGTCTTTCCAGATAAGTCACATTGGACGACCTGCGTGTCGATGACGACGATATGACGAAGAGGTCAGTACACAGCACGCCAGTGCCCGAGTGGAGAAAATCTCCAACACGGCAAGGAATCGAATCGGAGCCCGCTGCATAAGTCAGACGTGCTTATTACTGAGCTAAAGGAGCAGACAATATATCGTAACAATACACAAACAGGCAATTATGTAAATATTCATACCGTCCTGTAATGTAACATACCCCAAAACTTCTACGCCTTTAGGCACCATCAAAAGCAGAAAACCAGCAGAAAACATTCACTGTAACATATGAAAAATGGCTCTGAGCACTATGGGACTCAACTGCTGAGGTCATTAGTCCCCTAGAACTTAGAACTAGTCAAACCTAACTAACCTAAGGACATCAGAAACATCCATGCCCGAGGCAGGATTCGAACCTGCGACCGTAGCGGTCTCGCGGTTCCAGACTGCAGCGCCTTTAATCGCACGGCCACTTCGGCCGGCTGTAACATATGAAGCTAAGACCTCATAGCACATCCACAAAATGTTAGCTTTCTTCAAAAGTACTGTGCACAGAGCTAATTCATCCGTCTAAATCCTAAGAACAAAGATAAAAGAAATTAGAACACTCAGGCAAAGAGCCTCGGAAGGTGGTTTTGACGTGTAAATTGGAAATTTGTAGTAAGGTCTTATGGGACCAAACTGCTGGGGTCATCGGTCCAAACTAACTTACGCTAAGGACAACACAACGCGCCCAGGCCCGAGGGAGGACTCGAGCCTCCGACGGTGGGAGCCGCGCGGGCCGTGACAAGCCGCCCTAAGGCCGCGCGGCTACCCCGCGCGGCTTTTGACGTGGGGTTAATAGAAAGGATTGCAGCAGCGGTAGAGCAAAGAAACCAACGAAAGAAGTAAAATCCGCAGATCTATTCAAATACAGAGCTACGTAAACCGGCAGAATACGGCGCCGCGGTCGGCAACGCCTATATACGACAACAAGTGTCTGGCGCAGTTGTTAAATCGGTTACTGCTGCTACAATGGAAGGCTATCAAGATTTAAGTGAATTTCAACCTGATGTTATAGTCGGCGCACGCGCGATAGGACACAGCATCACCGAGGTAGCGACGAACGGGGATTTTTACGTACGATCATTTC